>NW_007579073.1:64104-101325 GCF_000690725.1 Stegastes partitus | reverse complement strand
CGGTGCTAACCACTGAGCCACCCTGCAGCCCCCTCATACACCCACATGCAGTACACTGATGTCTAACCTACTGTAGATCTGTCACAGCTGAGCAGGAACACGCAGCAGCTTTCATGGAAAGGCCACAAGATCCAGTATTTTTCCGTTCATTATCAGTGGAGCAGAGTGCCAGATGTGATTTTTAGATGGTATCAGCACTTTGTATCGGAGCTCCTGTTTCCAGCTCTGAGATAAATGATGTTCGTCCGTAGACTAAACTCTCCCCCCTCCCGCCTTCACTTTGGTTCTTGTAAAGCACTTTGAGAAAAAAAAAATGTCCAAAGATCATCAAATGGCTGCGACTGTAACCAAGAGATCAAGCTAAATGAGATAGTGAGTGGTGAAGGTCAGACCACGGCGAGGTCCTGGTCATATGACTTACATGAAGCAGAGAAGTGAGCGAGCTATGACACAGTGCACCTTGCCCATTGAGGCACTCTCTGCTCCGAGTCATGGGAAACTTAAGCTAGAGCGAGAACAAAGAGAGCTTGATCCATGGGATGCCACGGTTCCTGAGGCACATCAGTCTTTTTTTTTTTTTTTTTTTCCTCTTTTCTTTTTTCTTTTAGTCCTTCGCTGGGAAAAAGAGGGGTGAGCCGTGCTAGCTGGGCTCCTCGTAGTCTCAACTCATAGTCTCCTTTAAATAGTGGGAACTCAGCCAGCCAGGGATTGATTTAGAGTACTGGGACGTGGGTAAATAGGATCGTTTGTCATGCTCCTGCTCCAAGTCTACACTAGACTTTACATCAGGGATGGAAGTTGCTGATTTAACTGAACTATAAGCTGCTCATTCCACAGCCAAGTAAGATCTCAGTGAATGTGCACTGCTGGCTGTTTGATCAAGGCCTGTGCAGTCTCTTAAACCCCTCAAGCATCATTAAGATCCCCATTTTCTGAAACGCTCTGTGTGGAGGAACTTATTAGACGACGAGTAAATGGCTGAGCAGTGCTGCTGAATCAACTCGGCGTTAATTACAGCCGTTTTGATAATCTGTTCATAGCTGTGAGTTTGGCAAACATTTGCTTGGTTTTCTGTAATTTATAAAATCAATATATGTCGACGGATAATTAGACGAAGCAGTTTGAAGACGTCTCCTTGGGTGGTGACATGTTGTAGCAGCAATAACTGATCAGTTAATAAACTGTTTGATTTATAGAAAAAAGATGCTCAGCTATATTGATAAGTGATTAATTAGCATAAGAGTAAATTTGCAAGCAAGGCCCCGCGAACTGCCTCGTTAGAGTTTGTTGACAGTAAAATATGATGTTTAACATTTTTATAGACCAAATGATGGCTTGCCAAATTAATTAGTAGATAAATCTATAAATAGAAAATAGCTTTAGTTTCCAGATGAAGGCAGTAATGGCGGTCCAGCTCTATTTCTGACTTCAGATTTTCCCTTTTTGCGTAGATTCTAAACGCGGAGGCCTAAATTGCATAATTGGAAAAACAAATAAGTGGATTACGGAGGATGAAAACGAGCCGCGCCGGTCGTAGTAACTTCTCCAAGAATTACTTTTTGCGTTTGTTTGTCAGATAACGTGATGGTAACGCGTCGTGTTGTGCTGCAGCTTCCTTTCTGTACAGTTAATTATGAATCACTGTAGGCTATAAAAGAAGGGGCTTTCACAGGGGGGACTGTGTGATGTTGTCAGAGGAGATAAAAGGAGAAGCTCTAAGGCTGCAGCCTCTTTGGGGCCCTGGCTAGTCAGTATTCAAGCTCCCTGCCCAACTGATAATTAGCTACACTCTGCTGTCAGCCCACAGGCCCGTCATCCCAAGTTGGGGAAAGTCCCACCTTATTATTCCTCCAGCTGGCCTTTTTTCAGCGAAGGCTCCTGAATGTAACCCAAGCTGCACAGCCTTGATGTGCCATACAATGCTGGAGATAATCATCTGACTATAATGCAGACATGGTCGAGTACACTCGGAGCTGACTTTAATGTTTTTGTTCGCCTCGCAGGGTCCACTTACAGCGTCCTGTCCACCATGCCGTCGGACTCGGAGAGCAGCAGCTCTCTCAGCAGCTTAGGTGAGTGTGGCTCTCGCGGCGGTGTGCGGATTTAAGGTAAAGAAACGCCAATGAAAGCATGATCTTCCCCGGAGAGAGAGAGAGAAATAAAAGGAGCCAAGCACAGTTTTATAAATAATAGTCACTGGTTGCCGTCTGTTTGGACTCTGAGCACATGCAAGTGATTACACAGATGTGAGAAGGATTTAGAAACTCTCTACCCCCAACACACACACACACACACACACACACAGACCCGTTCAGTCATTGTGAGGGCGAGAGAATTTGACTGTTTCACGGTAGCGAAAGAAAATCTGTATCAGTAGGTTGATATCTGTGTCATAAACTCACAAGTCGTGAGGTTAATGAATACAACAGCAAGGTAGATGAGTGATGAAGGGCAATATTTAACCGGTTTTTGGCTTCTAGTGAGACGGTGCTAAAGGTGTTCCTCGTATCGTACTGGACAGGAAGCTATAGATTTCCCATCTAACAGCAAATAGCTTCTGATTGGTTCAGTGCTGTACTATTGAAACTCACAGGCACACTAGTGTTTGGGTTTTTATTTTGTCTTTCTGGTCAAATTTTAAGTAAAAATGCTCCAGATTTTTGTGTTTTTATGTGAAAGCACACCTCAGATCTACACCTTGACTCAGTGACATGAGCGAGCTTTAGAAAGGAATCGATGAAGCTAACTCCCTCCATCATGTGAGCTCTGTGAACGGCACATGCCACCAGTGACATGCTGACTCACACAGGTACTCCCGGTCAAGCCTCCTCCCCTCCGCCCGCCCACATGGAGGGCCACCAGGTGAGCGAGAAGATGGAGACGGTTCTGTTCCAGCTGAGACATGTGACGCGCGAGAGGGACGACCTACGCAAACGTCTGGCCCTCTCCTCACCTGGAACCACCTTCGATGACTGCAGGTACTGTTCCCACCTCGTGCACCTCGCCGCCCGTTTTCCCAAAACAAACATTTGCAGAAAAGCGCCGTGGTCCTGTGTGTACCTGCACGTCGTGAATAGATGCATTTTGCCTTCTTCACTTAAAAGCAACAACAAAAAGAAGAAAACATGGAGCGCTATGTGACGCAGACTTGTCTTAAGATATGCTCCGCTCTGTAAAACAAGCCGTAAACATCCAGTTTTAAGGATGCTTCTCTCTCATCGCGCCCTCCTAAGCACTAAGTTTGAATGATGTTTATCTCACTCATGCTTCTCCCGTGTGGCGTCTTCAAACTAGATTTTGATGCATTGCATTTTTGTTTCCTCTCTCTGTGAAATAGACCAAACGCCAAAGCAGGTCATGACTACGAGCGTCTCAAGCTGCAGTGCATGAAGGCAATGGCAGACCTGCAGTCCCTGCAGAACCAGCACAGCACCACCCTGAAGAGGTGCGAGGAGGCTGTGAAGAAGGCCGACTTCTACCAGTAAGTGGAAAGCCTACTACAGGGACTCTGTAAATTTTTTAAGAGCCGGTGCATTTGTGCTGTATGCATTCATGCTCAGCCTGCAGGGTTTTAGACGCTGTTCGGTTCCCCGTCTGACATATTCACAGCAGATTGCATAGAACAGATTTGATTTTTGCAGGAGTAATAGGGATGAAGCCTTTATACCAATCCAAAAGCTGATGAGTTAAGCCATGAAAAAAATCCTCGCAGCTCTTCATGACTTTAATGTAATTTTTGTGATTGTTTTTAGAAAAGCAGTTTTTATTGTCTTCTCCGTCACATAAATCCCGAGTCATATTTTCAGACCAAAGGTTGAGCGCAGAGGAGGCCGAATTACTTCTTGATAAGTAATGCCCTTCTTCATGCCAAAGCATGCTCTGTAATCAGTATATGAACCCTGTTTGCGTGGCACGGCATCTGCGCCACGAGGATAATGCTACAAACAGAGCATTTGTTGTCCGGCGAAATAAGCTGTGCCGAGTTGACATGGAGGGAAGGCTGGTCCATTTGTGTGATTTAATGATGCCATACTGTCTCCAAAGTGTAGGGAACCAACATCTGGCCCCCGATGCAAACAGACAGATGAAGGATTATTGCCATGTTTAAGCCTCTCCTTCTGGGCCCTGTTTGCACATCAGAGAAGGTCTTTATTTATTACTATCCCGTCTGCCTCTGCACTTATCCATTCACACTAAGCACCATGCGCTGTCAATGGAAAAACACATTCATGTCTGTTGTATTGTACTTAGATCAATAAGTCACTTAACACATAGGCAGGCATTAACACTCAGTCATCATGGAGGATTTTATCGGCGCCATTAGTGACTCATGTTTGTACAGTTAATGAATTATTTCTGTTCATATTAATATAGAACTGAATAATAAAAAGACTTGGTGTGATATTGAGCCAGTACTTAAAATATTAACGTGTAATTAAGTTATTCCAAATGACCTTAAAGACTACAAAGTGCACCCTCAGAACCCAGACTGAAATATCCTGGGTTTATTGTTGTTTGTTTTTAATTTAGGCAGATTTTTCCTTATTTACATGCATGTAAGGCAGGAGATGAAACGATTAAAAACCATATTGGACACAGGATCATAACACACATACGTGACCGTGAAGTTTGTTTTACAAAGTTGTTGGCGTGGATTTGAGCCGGTCACATCTAGAGATACGGCTGAGTGTGAAATCATGCTTTGAATTTCCAGAAATTGAAGCATTATTGGGCTGAAATGATGACAGTTGATTGGAAAGACGGTTTCAATGATTCATGTAAGCAGTCTCATGCAATACAAACTCAAATATTCTTAATAAGCCAGTTTGAAGACATCCCCAGATCCTTTTTTAAACTAACAGACTAAGAAATAATCTGAAAACAGTCTTCTTCTGTGATAAACCATGAGTTGAACATTTGTTGTGCTGTGATATTCTTGTCATCACCGTATTTTCGGTGTTGTGATGCTGCTGTGAAGCCCGGCTGGTGACGGCCCGTTTGTACCTGTTGCGGTGTCTCCACAGCACGCTGCACAGCCGTCTGGCCAGCGAGCACACCCAGCTGAAAGAGGAGCTGGAGGCCGTGAGACAGGACAACATCCAGCTGGTCAGGGAGCACAACCACGTGAAGCAGGCCTGCGAGGAGCTGAGGAGGCTGCATGACGACGACCAGAGGGAGGTGGCCGATATGAGGATGCTGCACCAGCAGGTACCTGCACAACCGGACGTCTCACCACCATTCACGCTTATTATAAATAGATCTGCAAGCAAACAGACGCTCACTGTCGGCACACACTGCTCAGACACTCATTTCCATCTGTGGATGCCCTTGAGATCCTATCGCATGGATCTTGACATTTGAGACAGAATTTAATTTATTCCTGTCGTGGTGACCATCACCGAGGCAACATTGTTCAGACAAATGGGGTCAGACAGGCTTGATCCTCCCATGTCTCCATCGATCAAAACATTCTCTCAAATTAGAAAAACGACTTAACCTGCGTCTCCCGCTGTTCCTCCGTCTGACATACATTCGGCCTCGCTGCAGTCAGGAGGTCGTGTCATTAAATGTTTGCAGTACCTTATATAACCATGTAATGCTTGTCTGCAGAGCTCACATCCACATTAGATAAACTACTGTTCAGTCAAATCAGAAATCAAATTAGTAAAGTGACATCAGTCCAAATGTACCTTTATAGCTGTTAGATGGCAGTCACATACGACAGAGTGTACTGTCTCTTGTGTGAAGTGTTTCCCCCGTTTAGTGCTCTGTCCAGAACTTCTATCTGATGCAATAAAATGCATCTGGAAGGATGTCTGTGTGGATTTATAATATATGTCTATATATATGTGGAGGCAGGTCTGCTGAAGTAGCCTGGAACAAACACTGGAGTTTTGCCTTTAGGTTTAAGTTTGTGCTAATTCATGACTAACAAAGTCAGAGTTCATTGGGTTCAGCGCATATCATTACCGCTGCATGAACCTGTGGAAGAAAGTCAAGCTAATGTTTATTCAGTCAGCTGGCTGCAGGTCGGGCTGGACTTAGTGCACACATCTGAGTGTATTTAACGTTTATGTGTCGTCGTTACATCTCAGAGATTTTGTTTATTAGTTTTTATTTTTAATGAAAAACTGACAAAATTTTCAAATATACTCCCACCTGCTGTCTAACTCACTGAAATCCATTTATTCACAACGTTTCAGTGCAGAACTGTAAATAGGAAGTGGCTGTAGCTGCAACCAATCAGCATTCCCCACGTACTGTAGGAAGGCAGGAAGCACGAAGCGACATTTAACTGAATGACAACTTTCAACAACAAAAACAATAAATATGCTGAAAAAAAGGATGCAAATGCTTCAACCTTCCAACCACGTTCTGGAAATGCGTAGACTTGCAGGATGTGTACGTAGATGAAATGAAAAAAATGAAATGAAAAATACTTTATTTATCCCAGAAGGGAAATTCAGTTGATGAAATAGATGAACCTGTAATCACAGGCTGCACGTACTAAAAGGATGCTATTACATTACAAAGATAATAATCAATAATAAATCACCTTAGTAATAACTTTCCTCAGAACCCTCCTCAGTACAGTATGTGAAGGCAGACAGCCTCCAGAATGCATAGATGTATAAATGAACGCCATCAACAGGTCACATCGGTTACAGAACTTGGTAACGCATGTGTATATTATTCATACGTATCCCAGATTTTCTAGACCTGGACAAGGAACTCAGACGGATTAATGGTTAGCAAAATGAGAAACGGCCAAAATGAGGGACTTTCCAATGTGTCAGGCAAAGTCCTGCCCTCCTGTGTACCTGGGTTACCATGGTTACCATGGCCGCCACGTTGCATTTTAGTAAAAACGTAGTTTGGTTCATACTTGAAAACAGAGGCAGACAGGAAATATGGGGGAGAAGTGAGGAGCATGTGGCACGCAGCAAAGGTTTCTGACTGAGATTGTGCTTAATCACCATTAAACCATCTAGAATGTGATATTGGGGTATCCTAACGATCAGTGCATTGAAGAAGGGGTCGAACGGTGATCAGATATGATATTAAACCAGTTCTTGACTCTCTCCAGCTGTAGGCACCAGCAGCAGCCTATGAACACCACAGGATGATCATTTAATTAAACTTGGAAAAACCATAAATAAACAGTTATTTCAGCTCCGTCGTGTGTTTAGACACCAGGAGTTTCATTTTTGCTTCAGTGTTTGTTCCCGCTGACTGCTATTAATTGGTACTGGCCCTAAAAAAAAAAAAAAAAGTAAAAGTCGTACCGGTCGATCATTTAACTGATAAATCGTAGTTCAGCTTCAGAACTGGTGGTAGAATCACATTTGTGGTGAACTGCTCGTCCCAGGTGACACCAGACTATGACTGGAAGCCGACCAACACCCACTTTTTAAGGCTGTCTTAGTTGTTTGGTGCGTAGTGCAGTTCAGCTTTTACAACTGGTTAAACAAACCAAATCAAACAGGCAAACCAGCAGGTTGTTTAAACGTCAGTGGGAGCGCTGCTGCTGTTAGTGTACGTCTCTATGTGCAGCACTGTGTGGAAGTTTTAGGCACTTCTGTTCAGATTCCATCAATGTCTTATAATCACTGAGTCAGTCTGGGATTGCATGAAGAGACAGAAGACAGAGCGGTCACACCACAGACATGTACAGTAATATACATCGTAAAGTTCAGCAAGAGCACTTTTCTCTTAATTTATTGAACTCCTTTCATCCAGAGAGCTGAGAAACCAGTTTGAGAGAGTTGAACTTTGTAGGAACGTGCAGCACCAGCGTAGCACCAGCGTAGCACCAGCGTAGCACCAGCGTAGCACCAGCGTAGCACCAGCATAGCACCAGCGTAGCACTGCTCTTTCTGCATGTTTCTGTCCATCAAGTAAAGTCAGGCCTTCCACTGTCTAGGATCTGTCCTGCTCTGGCCTCCGAGCTCAGCATGCAGTGAAGAGCCTTCGCTTTAATTAATTACTTAAGAAATTAACTGACTTTTCTGTGCCAAGACATTTTTAGCTAAACTGAACAATAGATGTACATGTAATGGAATCAATCATCATATTTATATATATTTACACTGAAACGATGTTTGGAAACATCCACGCTGTCGCTGTCTGAACACACCACAGATGAATGAAATGAGCGATCTCATCGCGCCCTTCTTACTCACTGATGCGTCTGTGTTATGTCATTTCCAGGTGATGAGAGAGGGCTCATCTGATGTCCTCAACAAGCTGTATGACACAGCTGTGGACAAGCTGGAGGCCATGAAAAGTGATTACGAGGCTCTGAGGAAGCACTACAACGACAAGACGGCCAATCACAACGCAGACCTGAGCCGCTTGGACCAGGCGGAGGAGGAGAACCACCGGCTGCAGAAGCAGCTGGATATGCTGCTGAAGCAGAGAGACGCTGCCATCCACTACCAGCAGCAGTACTCCTCTTCCATCAGAAGGTAAAGCTGGAAACATCACAGGCACACAAACCAGAAGCACCACGAGCTGAACGCAAAAACAAAAAAAAAGACTAATGATGAACAGCAGTTGCAGTAAATTATGCTACGAACTGAGTACTTGTGTTCAGCGCCAAACTAAAATCTGCCCAGGACTTAAAACATGCCTAATCCAAGGCAGATGAAGCTCTGGAGATGAGCAGATGCCTCCCTTTTAAGTTTTCCTTTATGATCGTCCGACTGCAGACTTGGTCAGTCTGTGGGGATACAGGCTACGATACTTTTTGTTTTTAATCTACAAGATGCAACGTGTATAAAGCGTTGATGAATCTCCTACGTTCCCCGATGCAGGTTTGACAACACGCAGCAAGAACTGTCCAAGGCCGCCGCTCAGAACAAGGAGCTGCAGCGCGAGATGGACCGGCTGCAGTCGGAGACGACGCGGCTGAAGACCCAGCAGCTGAAGGCGGCGAAGGACTGTGAGAAATTCAAGGAGGAGCGAGACTCCGTGATCAGCGAGTACCGCCTGATCATGAGCGAGAGGGACCAGGTGATCAAAGAGGTGGACAGGCTTCAGACGGGGCTGGAGGTGGCAGAGGCGAAGCTCAAGAACACTTCTTCGGAAAGACGGGTGGCCAACGAGGAGCTGGAGGCGCTCAGACAGGTAGCTGCTGAACCGAAGGCTCCTTCAGCCACATAGTGAATGAACGGATTGAACCTTTTAGGATTGAAGAACAGTGGAGAGAAAGCGTGTCATGGACGTGTTGAGTCGTATCTGTGATGTAGATAGGTGAACGTTTGGAAAGTAATCTGAGTAAACCTGTCGATGAAGAAGCACTAATTGCATAATGTCTGTTCCAAATGCGTCCTCTGTCGTTAAGCTGGTTATTGCTGCTGCCGTCATTCATTTTGGCAACACCCAAAGGCTCTAGGCCGGCCAAAAAGCAATCACGTGTCATCGTTGAAAGGCCACAGTTCAGTTCAGGTCAGAGGGAACTGCCCTACAAATCAGAACGGAGAAACGAAAACTAAAAACCCAGACAAGACCAGTTTAGTAATTTCTCACCAAACACCTCGTCTAGTCTTCACCTAGTAGGATGTTTTTGTGTGTGACACCCCTTTGCTCAGTGAGATAAGACTTTATTCATCCCAGAGGGGTCAGTTCTGTTGCCACGGCTACGAAATAAGTTCCTGTGATGTCAAAGTTCTTGTCTAATTTAACATAAATGCTCTCAGAAGTGACATTTATTTCACTGTCACTGAAACACTAATCCCCTCTGTCCCGTGAAGGAGCTGGCCTCGTCGCTGGTGGACCGGGACCGGGCAGTGTGCGAGAAGAACGAGCTGCTGGAGAAGTACTGCCACGAGGTGAAGGACAAGACGGAGGCCCAGAAGGAGCTGAGCCAGGCCTGCAAAGACATCGAGACGGTGCGGGAGGAGAGGGACGTGGCCCGCAAGGAGAGGACGGAGGCCATCATCCAGAGGGACCAGCTGCTGCGGGAGTATTACCAGGCCAGACAGGTAGCCGGACAGACGGGTGATTTGTCATCGCAAATGGAGGGATTGATTTATTTCACTCGCAGTAATCCCTTCGTTCCATCTCGTATAGTCGTAGTAGATGTTTTTTTCATCAGCTGGGCGGTTTCCACACATTGATTTTTCGTTGTCACCCATCGCTCTGTTTTTAGTGAATTTCAGATTAATGACAAAGAACGTTGGATTCCTGCATTAGGAAATTACCAGCAGCTACAGCCTGAAGCCTCGGCCTGACTTTGAACCCCACCAGAGCACTGCAATGCGTCACAAACGGATATTTAAGCCAAACAACGGCACTGTAGAGACTGATGGAATTTATTTAGCAGCAGAATTAATTGATGCTCGCACTACACTAAAACAGACCTGCAACGATTAATTGGGTAAATATGTTAAAGATGAAACTAATAGTCAACCTGTTTTCATTGATTAGTAGGTTTGAGCCATTTTTTTAAAGAAGAAAAGTAAAAATTCTCTGATTCCAGCGTCTTAAATGTGAATCTTTTCTCTTTTCTTTCCTCCTCTGTGACAGTAAACTGAACATATTTGGATTGTGGACAAAACCAGACATTAGAGGATGTCGTCTTTGGCTTTAGGAAACACTGAGTGACATCTTTCACTGTTTTCTCACATTCTGGAGGCCAAACAACTTGTTAGGAACGTATTTGACCGATTGATTGAAAATGAAGATAATAATTAGTCACAACTCTACACTAGAGTCTTGTTACTGTGCAGGTATTTGAAAGAGGATGATGTCTTATAGATGCACTTTTTATTTGTTTTGACCCACTTCAAGCGGCGCTACCGTGTCCGACTCTACGACAGTTTCTCTTTACGTCATGGGCCGACGTTACGTTTTAGTCTGAAGCAGTTTATTTTAGGATGGACTGAATCAGTTGGGAGCTTTCCTTTTCAAAACATTTGCAGAGCCGCTGAA
This sequence comes from Stegastes partitus, assembly GCF_000690725.1. Taxonomy (NCBI): domain Eukaryota; kingdom Metazoa; phylum Chordata; class Actinopteri; family Pomacentridae; genus Stegastes; species Stegastes partitus. Next base: position 90,390 of record NW_007579073.1, on the reverse strand, counting down.
CACAGATTTTTATATATACATATAAATATATTTTATTTCTTTACCAGTAAAGCCTTCAGAGTTCATTAAAAATGCAGGATGGTTCACGTAGGAAGACTAGTCACAGCCAAAGTGTATTTTAGGTCCTACATCAGTGAGTAGGGATGAGCTTTTAGGATATTACTACTAGTACTGATGCTGAATCGATCCGATACTTTAATGGTACTCCTATCACTTCTTTTTCTTATATTTTTAGGATTAAAAAAACAAGACAGAGTAAGACCTGAGTTAATGTAGCTTAATTTTGTCTTTTTTAAGTTCTCTTTTAATGCAGGACTTTTTCTTTGACAGTACTTTTTACTAGTTTTACATCAGAATAAACGTTTGCATTTCTTCTGCCGCTCAAACATTCAGTTGGAGAAAATGTGAAAGTAAAGTTTTTACTGCAGTTTTTTACTCCTCCCTTGTTCTTGGTACTTTAAACCTGAAACTGTGAGTTTCTGTGTTCTGGAGATGATGCTCTGACTATTCTGAATGCTCCCAAAGCTAAACAATGAACTCTGATGTTTACTTTTAATCATTAATCCATGTTTTTACAGTTTTCTTAACTCTGGGTGTGGACTTTAGGTTGCTAACATGCACAAACTACCTGGGGCAACACGACATGAATTATGGGCTCGGCAGTCAAAAACTGCATTTCTCCGTCTGCATGTGATGCATTTTTGTGAGATGCTTTGACAGACTGATCTCACATGCAGAAGGTTTCTGGTATATGCTGCAGAGAAAACTGTCTGAACTTTAATGAAGTGTTGTGAACTCTTTTCTCACCACTAATGCCATTAAAAGCAGAATCTATGAGTGCTGCTGCTGCTCCTCAGCATGTTCTGTGTGTCTCACTGCAAATCTAAACAGAGCTGAAAATGTGTTTTAGAATTTCTGTAGTTCCAGGAACAGAACCGACAACCTCAGAGCTTGTCAGTACCGCGAGCTCTACTGTCTGATCTTAAAGGGTTGACACGCCAAAGCAAAGAACCGCTGCTTATGTCAACACGACACTCGATGTTGCTCCTTTGCTAAGTTGCTGTGCAGCTTAAAGGACGAATTAACACCATTTATCTACCGGGAGAGGATTTGCATGAGGCAGATGCGTTGGGTTGATGTTTCACTGTGTTGCTTCTGAAGCTGAGCCTGATTCAACTTGCTTCCAGATGACTTTTTTTATTTTATTGTTTATTTTTGACAGCGCCTGTTCTGAGAAACCCTGCTGAGACGCTGCTGTGGTCTCATTGAATTTAACGAGTGCTACATGTTTGATAGAATGCTAACGTTGGGGTGAACGCAGCCTCGAGGGTCTCCGATGTGTCTGATTAAAACATCTGGACGTTTTATAGCAACACTTTCTACGTTTCTGCAGCAACATGTGTCTGTTTGGACTAACAGTACTGATGTCTGATGATCACCGAGTGTTTCGTCCCACATCTCCAGAAACAGGACTGTGCCACTCTGGACATGGAGCGAGCCAACAAGGAGATCGACATGCTGAGGAAGCAGTACGAAGCCATCTCTCAGGAGCTGAAGGAGGCCCTGCAGGAGGCCGAGGTGGCCAAGTGCCGCCGGGACTGGGCCTTCCAGGAGAGGGACAAGATCGTGGCAGAGAGGGAGAGCATACGGTGAGGATGCCAATCTGTGTAATGTGGAGAAAATGTCACATTGGCTGTGCGTGTCGGTGCAGGCAGACGTGGGTAAAAATAGATTTGTTTATGTTTTCCCTGACACCTGATGAAAATGTATGCGTCTCCCAGCACGCTGTGTGACAACCTGAGACGAGAGCGGGACCGAGCCGTGAGTGATCTGGCAGACGCTCTGAGGAACCTGGATGACACGAGGAAGCAGAAGAACGATGCTGCGCGGGAACTCAAAGAACTCAAGTGCGTCTCTCCTCCACGCCTTTTGTTTTAATTCCTCGCTGACATATGCCACATTCTGCTCCGTTTTATATTCTGATTCATCAGGTTGCATTTGAGTGAGCGTTGCTGTTGTTTAGGGCTCTTCTGCGCCCCCAAGTGGAGGATCTGTGCTACTGACTGATGTTACTTGTACTTAATGAATAGTGATAAAGTTCATGTTTCCTACAGAGAAAAGTTGGAGGACCAGTTGGAAAAAGAGGCACGATACCGTCAGCTGATGGCTCACAGTTCACACGATTCAGCCATAGACACGGACTCGATGGAGTGGGAGACGGAAGTTGTTGAGTTGGAGAAGCACAGAGTAAGAATCACTCAGTTTTCTCAGATTTAAATTAAAGTAAAAGTCAAGAAGTTGTCTAATTTCCTGTCAAAGGAACTAACTTCTTACTGGTGTCTTTATTTTTTTTTTGTCAGGACATGGATTTGAAGGCACTCGGGTTTGATATTGCAGAAGGGGTAAATGATCCCTATTTACCAGGAGACTGCGGGATATTTGTCACTAAGGTGGATAAAGGAAGTATTGCTGAAGGAAGGTTAAGGTAAATCACCACAGTCTATAAAGCAAGTTTTACGTTTGTGTCGGATCATTTGAGGCCTCAAAAAACGGTTATTTTGATTTATTTTTAGGAAGAAAATACAGCGTGTTCACTTAAGAGTTAAAAAAAAAAGCTTTCCAAAATATCTGACTTAAGAAAAAAAACGATCTAAATACTCTGACCGTGCATTTACTGCTGTGTTTGACTCTTTCCGTGCTCAGTGCTACAGGCTGATGTTAAGCATTGAGGTTCAACGTCCAGCTTTACACTGCAGCTGTGTCATGACTTTCTTTTAGAGGACTTTGATTAATTGAACCGTTGCTGTGTTCTCACTGCGCAGGGTGAACGATTGGTTGTTGAAAATTAATGATGTGGACCTGACCAACAAGGACAGGAAGCAGGTGATCAAAACTGTGCTGAGCGGCGAGGGCGTGATCAATATGGTGGTTCGCAGGAGGAAGTCTCTGGGAGGACGGATCGTCACGCCGGTCCAGATAAACCTGGCTGGACACAAAGGTCAGCTTTAAGCTCCAATTAAGAGCTACTGATGACATTCCAGCGCAGAGTGTATATATTACAAGACATATAGACCGCTACTGGACTGTACATGTGATGGTTATTGTGGGTGATGAACATAAATGTGATTTGCATGTTGCTTCTCTCTCACCCTGCAGACAGTGGGATAGGTTTGGAAAGTGGAGTGTTTGTTGCCACTTTGGCTTCAGGAAGTCCAGCTGCCAGAGACTGCAACCTGACTGTTGGTGACCGACTGCTAGCTGTGAGTATGCTCACCACAACTTCCATCCATCTATTATCTATACACCGCTTAATCCTCACTAGGGTCACTGGAGTCTATCCCAGCTGACTAAGGGTGAAGGCAGGTTCACCTGGACAGGTAACCAGTCTATCACAGGGCTACACTTAGAGACAGACAACCAAGCACACTCGCATTCACACCTACGGACAATTTACAATCACCGATTAACCTCAGCATGTTTCTGGACTGTGGGAGGAAGCCGGAGAACCCGGAGAGAACCCACGCTGCACGGGGAGAACATGGAGACTCCACGCAGGAAGATCCCGGGTGTCCTCACCGGGACGCCAACCGGCGACCTTCTAGCTGTGAGGCGACGGTGCTAACCAACTTGTTGAAGTTAAAAGACAAGAGTCTGTCTAACGCTAAGAGACTGGGCATTAACCCTGTCCTCTAGTGCCCTCTACTGACCACATGTTGTGTTAGAATCAGGGAACACACTGGATTGGTATCTCAGAATTACAATATACAGATGTGTGTGTTCTCGACTTATCTTCACAGTGTGTTGTTGTGGTAGTTAGTGTAGGAAATCTATCTAATGACTGGATCATTTGACATTTCATCAAAGTTTGGATGAAGACGGTTTCTGTCCATTGTGTTCACTCAAAAATCAGTGAAGTTTGAGATGTCTCAGCAAAACAGGGTACTTATTGTCTTTTCTTGGCAAGCAGGTTGTAATTTCTGTGATTTTTTTTTGCTCTCGTACAGATTAATGGAATTGCACTCGAAAACAAGTCGCTGTCTGAATGCGAGTCTCTGCTGAGGAACTGCCGCAGTTCTCTGAGCATCTCCCTCATGAAGGTGAATCCCTCAGAGCCACACAGAATCTCTCTCACGCTGTTTTATCTGCTCACTTCAACCACCCCTGTGACAAAGAAAATTATAAAAACATAGATACTGCTGTACTGTTCTGTAGGAAAGTCGTAATCTAGAACTTTTGCTAAATTTCAGCTGGTTTGAAGACAAAAGATGCGTTTTCTTGATGGAAAGTTTGCTTATAAATGTCACCAGTATCTTTTCCTTTTTGCATAATATCTTACATCCCACTGCGAGTTGCTCACAAAGATGATTTTTTATTCGTATAGTTTGTCGTCACTTAATAATTAAGAATCTACCTCCCTTCCATGACAGTTCCTCCCACAGAGCTCCTCTGGCCAGAGTTTATTTGAAACTTTGAGAGACTCAGAGAAGGTCTCTCGACTACAAACCTGTGAGGTCCACGCCAGGAACTGCAGGAACTCTAAGCACAACTGCTCCACGCAGACGGACATGTGCAGCTGCGATCTGGGCAGCAGAGAGGAGGACACGTGTAAAGATGCAGGAGACTCTCTGGACAGCAGCAGCATCAGCGCCCATTCCCACCACAAACCCTTTTCCAACAGCTCCCTCCACTCCCGCTCCCTTTCCACCTCCCACAGTTCCTCAGAGCCCCATCCAGAGTTCTGCTACAGGAGGCAGGACCTCCACCATCGCCCCTTCACCTTCACCCCTGTTCACTCTGACTGCAGCTCACCTCAGGCTGCCGTGGACCAAGTACAGAGCTCTCCGGTGAAGGCCAGCGGAGGCACTTGGCCTAAAGTCATAGCGGGAGCTTCTCTTCCTGAGTGCACTCAGCTCTCCATCTACAAAAAACCCAAACAGAGGAAGTCCATCTTTGATGTGAATGCTTTCAGGAGACCCGAGGCAGCTCCCAAACTGGATTATATGTCTCTATCTCAGTTGCCCAAACACTCACCGCAGAGCTCGTTGTCTGAATCTGCTCAGACGCCTCCCACCCCGCCAGCCAGGAGCGACTCGTTTAGGTTCAAACATCGGCAGCAGAACAGCTCGGCGTCCGACTCCACCATCACCACTGGCACGCCGCCGGCCTCCCCGGCCCAAGCCGCCAGCCGGCAGGACGAGGGAGAGGTGGGAAACCAGCTCTATTACACCGACGCTCCTCCAGGAGAGACAAAGACCAGCTCCAAGAAACCCGCTGAGGAGGAGGGGAGTCGACGCAGGACGGAGGTGCAGGAGAAGAGGAGGTACCGGCCCAAATCTGCACCGGCGCTACGGCGAAATGTGACTCCGTTACACATCCCCGTCCCCATGCAGGTAACTTAGACGCTGTCCTTCTGTAATCTGGCATCCTCTGTGGGGTGATGATGTTTCTGGAAAGCTGCAGGTTTCTAGACTTTCTAAACTCATGGCAAGTCCTTACTTAGAGGTGAAATGGCTTCCAAACGAACCGCTCACTTGTTTTCAAAAGTAAGTGCCAATAAACATAAAAGCCAAATAGAAAAAAAAATGTGAGGATTTGCTTTTTTTTGCTCCATGAATGTTTGCTATTTTATCAATAAAATTAGTTAACTGAGTGGAAAAATGATGAAGAAAACAATCACGGGTCCAGACCTTATTGGCTTCCTGATATCTTCTTGCAGGTGCAGAGTTTCTCCAACGACGAACACTCCCCTGAACCAATGGACCTGTTACGCTTCTCTCCGATGCGAACTAATCGGTACAGCATGCAATTTGCACCGCCGAGCTACGGCAGCGTCGCAGCACGTAAGTCACAGTCTGGCTTCTTCTGTTTTGCTTTTACATCCGGGAGGTTTTTAGTAAGTTGGTTTCCTACCAGCATCTAAACACAACATGCTTTAGTCACTTTAAGAGTCTTAGATATTTGTAAATTTGTTGTTGGAAATTTTTCCCACAATCAGCCCCAAAAAAAGGTACGTGTCACGTTTTTAGTGCAGTAAAAAGTTAATTCTCAAACGAAGTGATAACACGCCACAGATCATAGTCTGGTAGTTCGCTAATGTGCTAAATACAGCAATAAAACACGCTATGACAGTGATTTCTCCACTTCCAAACAGTGCATGACTGTTTTTACTGTTCAAACAAGAACTTCTGATTAAAGGCACCATGCAGGTCTGTTGGAGGTGGAACCAGAACACCAAACACATGCTTGAATCAGTTTGTGCTTTAGTAGAAATTAATGTAGGATGGAAATGTGATGTGACCTGTGTTGCTTCTGAGTGTGATTAGATCTCTGATGTCACCATGTGCTCCTCCAGACCCAGCAGCACAAAGAGGTTTAGCTCCATGTCCTGCTGTGACGGCCGTCATGAGGAACCCCGTCTACACCGCCTGGAGCCACGAGGTCCAGACCAGCAACTGTCCTCCAGCTCCCAGCTCAGGCATCCACCCGCATTCACACACCAGGTGTCCTGCCAGCTTTTCTTTGTTTGAACCAAATAACTTTTCACTGGAGACATTTTGCTGCTGAATCACATCCAGCCATCATTCAGTTTATTATTTACGTGCATATTTTTCCATATATCCAGATTGTGAGTTAGTCCAGCACCTCCTCACACGAAGTAAACTGTTTGTCACTCTTTAGTCTGAGTGGATTAAGAAACAAGAATTTTGCTGCCATTTATAAAAAATGTTAATTGGTACCTGGATGACTTGATTCAGTCTCTAAGTCTCTTAGTTTGACAAAACAGGCTGTTGAGACAGATTGGTTTTGTTTTTTCAGTTTGGCCATTTTGCCTTTAATTAACAAAAACAGAGAAAAAGCAGGAAATGCAGAAGAGAGCAGAAGAGCATCAGTTGGTTCAGCCAGCCGGGAATCAAACCAGGAATCTGCTGCCCTGGTGTTTGTGCCCCAACGTGTCGGCCACTGGACCGTCCAATCACTGACGATTTGTAGATTTAACAGATCATTATGAGACTAACCGTAGTCATAGTTCCAGTCTTTACATTTGTTCAGTGTTAACGTTGGTTTATCGAGTCCTGTGATGATGCATTTATTTTACAAAACAACAGCGTGTACTCTGCCCCAGATCTCACCAACAGATGGCACGCAGCAAATTATATCTTGCTTTGGGTTGAATAATTGACCACCGGGGGACTTACACAGGCCGCTTTCTCCACTTTTAGCCCCCAGCATCAAGGTCGCCTCAGCCTGGACCTCAGCCACAAGCGCACTGGAGACCTCGCTGAGACGAGCTGCAGCCAACCACCACACAGCACTCACTCCTTGCCCTCCAGCGCCAGACTAAGTACGTACGGTGTCCTAGTTTAGACCAATCAGAACTTTTTTAAATGTCTTGTAAATTATCTGTTGTATATTGTAAAGCTTAACACGTTATCCACATGTTTCTCTCTACAAGAATCTGACCTTGCAGATGGTTTTAGTTTGATTTTCCCATGTTTTGAGAAACCAGAAACGATGTCTCGGCTGCTTTGGATGATCCACAGACCTCACTGCAAATAGTTCTGATGATAATAGTGATAATTAGAAACTAGTAAACAACCAGATCGTTGTTTCTGTAGAAATGTTTAAATGGGATTTTGATCGCTGAGCTTCTGATTCCAATAAAACAAGAGCAGAAATATCACTGGGTTTCCCACAATGCCTCGTGGAGGTGACCTTCCTCGCCTTAAAATGCTACTCCAATTATTTCACACATCAGAGAGGTACTACTGCAAAAAAAAAGAAATGTGGGAAGCCTTTGTGACTGCTGCGCTGCACAAAATCTGCCTCTAATGATGCCACTGAGGTTGGTTCAGGCTTAAGACTACAAGTTTGAAAGTGAAAACAGTCTTTGGAGGTAGAAGGAAATATATTTCTGGGTAGCCTGCTGCTGACCTGTTCAGAGGTTTCCATCTCAAGGCCACCATCAGCACTACGAGCATAACACACACACCTATATACACACACACACACACACACGTCTCTGACCAGACCATCAGCAGCCGAGTTGCATTGTGGGTCATGTTGAGTTTTGCCAAAAAAGAAGAAAGCATGGAACAAAAAAACCGAGACCTCTTCTGCTGCATTGTTTTAGATTTGTTTTAACCTGCTTATGCTGTAGGAGTGCCAGGCTACATCAGTGAGGTGCTCTCTGAAATAATATCCCTGCTAAGATCAGAAGAAATGACATATAGTTTGATTTTTATGGAACGATAACTGTACAGAGCAGAGGTGTTGGTGTTTATTACACATTTAACGGGTGTTTAGACGGTCGGCTCGCAATTCAACTGACCACAGAATGAGATGCATTTAAATCCATCTGATTCATAAGCTGCCCTGTTTCATGTATCCCACATCAGGAAAAACCGCTTATTATGGTAACTAAGCAATTTCCTGAGAGAGTCCCTGCGTCCATGTGTCCAGATACCTGCAGAGTCAGGTGAGAAACTGATGAGTGTGATCTGATTCTTGAATGAACTTCCTGTTTCTTTCTGTAGGCTCCTCTGGCACGTTACAGTTCAGGGCAGAGCGCATTAAGATCCCTCCAGCTCGTTATCCTCGCTCCACCGGCTCTGACAGAGGTACCGCTCAGTGAGGCAGCTTCATCATCTGATGTAGTGAGTGAATGTTAGGGCTGTAAACACCAGGCCTGAATACCTGCACACTCTTCTCCAGGCTCCCTTTCGCATTCGGAGTGTAGCAGCCCGACACCTCCGATGTCCCCCGTCAACCTCGAGACGTCGTCTTTCACCAGCAGCCAGTCGCAGAGCTCCATTTCCACCCAGCCCAGGATATCAGTCAGCCCTGCTCCAGTTGGCGACAGACGAAAGGATGGGTAGGCCAGCCCCTGTCCGGGTCATTATACTGCCATCCTTCAGCAGAACACGACATGTTTTCCACCATTTGTCTGTACTTCTGTCTGGTTCATTGTGATTAAGTGCCTGTAAAGCAGTAAACAAAAGCTGTGAGCTCCTATCTCACACTGTTAGAACACCGGCTCACCATCTATCATTTCATCCTCATCTCGTCCTTCCCTGCTGCTTATCATTATTATAACCAGAAGTCTCTCTCTCCTGCTTCGGGTGAACATCGTCTCCCTCTCTTCTCTCCGTCTGCTTCTCAGATTTGTCTCTTACTGCACTTCCTCTGTTAGACTTCCGCTGGCAGTTAAGCCAAAGTTCTTCTCTTTAAGGAGCTTGAGGTTTGTCCTGTGCTGCTTGTGGCACATGCAGCAGTATGTGCACCGTCTGCACGACTGTACGAGCACAGATCTCAAGACCCTCTGTGTACGCACTGCATACATACATGTTATGATCTCGCCCCACGTAGCAGCAGTCGTGTTAAACTAGTCTGAATGTTCAATAAATCTAATAATAAACTGGATGTGCATCCCTTGAAGTCATCATCTTCTCCTCCTCTGCTTGTTGCTGATACATTTTGAATGATTGCATGACACTGAGTTGGACTTTAAAATGCACTTTGCACATCCCACACAGCTCCTATATATTACTGTTTGGACCATTTTGACCCAAAGGCTCGCAATGCATCTTTGTTTTGACAGAATTATCAGATGCAAGTTGAAATTCAGCAGCTGTACGTTGCATTTAAACAGCTGATCGTATGCGTCCGTTTCCTCTTTAAAGGTTGTTCATGTTGCATGCTGCATCCTGCCGAGCGATCTCGTCTCACAGACGTCCAAATACTGCATCTAACAAAATGTCCTCCTTTCTCCCCTCAAGGCCGTACTTGGAGGAACCTCGCAATGTGACGGTGCAGAAAGGAGCAGAACCTCTGGGTATCTCCATCGTGAGTGGAGAAAATGGCGGAGTGTTTGTGTCCAAAGTGACAGCAGGCAGCATCGCTCATCAAGCTCGTTTAGAGTACGGAGACCAGCTCCTCGAGGTACAGAAGCCACCACACTTCATCTCGCTGTGGTTTATCTTTCCTGTCCGTTTCTAATGAATCCCTGTTGCTTCCAGTTTAACGGAATCAACCTTCGCAACGCCAACGAGCAGCAGGCGCGGCTGGTGATCGGGCAGCAGTGTGACACAGTCACCATCCTGGCTCAGTACAATCCTCACATGTTTCAGCTGGGCAATCACTCTCGCTCAGGGTACGTGGGAGACGAGAAGAAAACACAGTAAACGAACGTCATGCTACATACGCACAACACATAAAAACATTCCACCGTGTTCCCAGTAAATAAAACACGAGTACAACCTACTGCGTCAATAAGAAATGAGATTAAATAACAATAAAAATGTAAACACTCAGCGGGAAATATTCAAATTAGCACAACACAGCAGTTTGCATTCTTAAATACTGATGACTGTATTGTCTTCTTTTGGTTAGTAACTCATAAATAATGTGAACAGATTCTGACTCCACTTGTTTTCCGTTCCCAAGTTCTCGAATGGAATCCATCAGCAACCAGCCGACGCCCCGAGACAGCGGCGCCACCACCCCAGACAACCACTCCACCGTGGACACGCTGAGCGAGCAGGACGAGGGCACCATGACGCCGCCATCCAAACAGACGACTCCTGCCACCAGTCCTCACAGCTCCTTCAGGTACTGCCTCATTCCCCGTCACCGCTTATTTTATTTTTAGTGCCGTCATATGTTTTGTACGGAGCCCGACTGGTGACATCGATAAGAAATAAAAATACCTCGTTCTCACGCATTAGTAAATTGTGGCCACGAGTTATTAATGCGTGGGAACGACATCGTTAAATTGTGGCCTCGCATTACTAATATGAAGAAACAAGAGAAGTTGTGGAGCAAATTTCACAGTGCGGTCATACCAGCTGTGGATTCAGGATAACGGGCGTACTTGCATGAAACATGGAGCATTTTGATTTCATTTCATTTTATTTTAACCTTGGAATGAACTAAGCTGATATCCTGCGATCTCTTGTGATGAAACACTGTGTGATAATTATGTCGTTCCAGCGCATTAATAACTGGTGGCCACGATTTGCTGATGTGTGGGAACGAGTTATTTTTATTTCTTATCGATGTCACCAGACGGGCTCTGTAGTTTTGTTCTGTTTGACTTGTGATGTTTTCTGTTTGCTGTTTTCTGACAGCTGGCAATTTAGTTTTTATCAAAGCCAACAGGAACAGACTATAAACCTTTTGTTCTGAGTTGTGATGGGGTTACAGTAGACGGAAAGAGAAACTGACTGTGGGGTTTTTCTGCAGGCTTCCTGGTTCACTGACCCACAGGACTTCAGAGTCTCGGCTGGTGAGGCTGAAAAGGATCCACGTGGAGCTGGGAGTTCAGATTTGTGGAGGCAACCTTTATGGCATCTTTGTGGAGAGTCTGGATGACGACAGCCCTGCGAAGAGCGCCGACGGGCTGCTGGCTGGAGACTTGATAGTGGAGGTATCAGCAGCGTTTCTCAGTAGCTTTAAGGTTGTCGTGTGAACAATACTAATTACTAAACCACTAGCTGGACACGGGTCAGGAATAAGCTGCTTTATTCTTGTGCTAGTGACAGCAGGGTTTGTTTCATTCTTATGAACAACATGTCTCAGAACGCTTTGAGGGAATCTTCTCCAGATTTGGCTCAAACGCCCACTCGGCCCTGCAGGTGAACTGGTGGTCAAGGATCAGTCACTGACCTCACATCTGCTCCATTCTTGTGTATGTGATGTATCGGGAACATCTGGAGGGAATTTCATTACATCTGGCACAAACAGGCACTTAGACTCAAGGATGAGCTGATTAGGATTTGGTGGTCATGTGACCTCACACCAGTGGTAATTTTTGCACCTGATTTTGACGTAGTTACGGTCGTTTGCCTAAAATTAGTTTTAAGCTAATGCTAATAATGTGAGTTTTATTAGTGTCAGTCTAGTTTGGTGTATATACACAATAAAGAACTTTTATTTCCCTTTAATTTAAACACATTATCTAAGCACTTCAAGGCTAAAGCGGCTGATAACTTTGCGTATGGCGGTTGCCCCGGTTACGTGTTTTATTCTCGTCTGTCGCAAGATTAGTGGAAAATGCTCGGCATCCTTCTGCTGTGCAGTGATACAACAGATGGACACTCCTCAGTAAATCCAGTTAATGTTATCATTTCCAAACTCTGAAACGCTCTTAGACCGTCCTGCTCAACTAGCATTAGCATTACCATGACTACGTTCTACTGACTCGTCCAGCCACTGAGTCACTGACCGGTTGACTTTAGTCCTGTTTACTGTCTGAGTTCAGCTTGAGACGCTAAATGACCAGAAAACATTCAGACAGTTTTTCCACATTAGGCCTGTTTCCTTCATTAACATCTAGAGAACTCTGAAGATGGAACATCGTGGTTAATCCTGCTCTTCTTTCTGAAACTAACACGAACTATGTCCGACTGAAAGTAACACCACATCACCTGTGTCACAGTAGCCGAGTTAGATTAGCATTACCTGACTGTTTTATAAACGTGCTGCTGCTGCTGCCGGCTTCTCTGTCGTTTGTCTCAGCAGCTCTCTCATTGAAAAGACTTTAGCTCAGACGTCTATTTCCCTTCAGTCATGAAGAGAGAGACGTTACCGCCTAACATGTTGTGGTACCGAATTAACAGCAGTGGAACCAGCAGATCTACTGCAGCAGAGACGTTCTGCAGTGACTCCACAGATGCTGCTGCTGGCTGACCAACACTTTGTCCGTTTGTCTGTCCAGAACATCTGTTTCGATTCACAGTTTGTCTTACTTTACCGGGTTGTTAGATGTTTGTGTTTGTTGTGGATAAACCGGCCGTCGATGAATCTTCTTCAGCACAGTTTTTGTTGATGAAGTTGACACCACACACATGTTTTTGGTCATAAGAGTTTATAAACTAGTTCTGCCAAAATGTCACACAAATATCTGATACGATAAAACCAGGAGTGTGTTGTATCCCAGAGGTCAGCGTCACTAGAAGACCCTGATGTTCTGTATAGACACAGTCAGCGTCACAACGCAAACAGAAGGTGATATTTTGAACACGTGTCACATTTGGTTGGTTCCTAATTTGGTTTCTCATCTCAAAAGCGTACTAATTAACAGATCTATAGTGCTGCCGGCTTGAAGACGTATGTGAGGCGTCCATTTGTAAAGTAAAGACGGCATGTTTCTGAGGGAAGTTATTTACTGCAATCAAACATCCATTTGGCCAAAAACACACATAATGCTTGTTTATTAAATGTATTCAAAGTGTGACATGGATGTAAACAGCAGCTCGACGGGGTGGCAGAAGTGGAGATTCTAGTTTCTGCGTTGTTTGACTCGCTGCTGCTGAAAAGGATGAGTCACTGTGTGTTGGCAGAAGAGCTCCGTGTCCTTTTGTCGACGCTGTCATCTCTGTTTTCCAACAGTACAATGGCATCAGCATGAAGAACAAAACGAAAGAAGACGCTTACCTGGAATTGTTGAAGCCGGCTGAAACAATCACATTCAAGGTCCAGAACCGCGCGCACAGCTTTGGTGAAATAAAGGAGTCTCCTGGAGATGGATTTTTTATAAGGTACTCATCAAACTCTTGAAAGCAGAGAAATAAAACAGCTTCAGTTGTGTTACGTGTTTGAGTTTTGTAATGTGCAGTAAAACCAACAGAACATGCGTCAGACTGTCAGGAACACAACATCAGTTCCAGTGTTGGACACAAAGATGTGAATCAAGTTTAGGTGATTAGTTTTGGCTCAACAGGGCTGAATCTTAGAGGCACTCACATATTTATAATGTTCTATAAAGTTGTCTCTTGATCCCACCAAAGGTTAAGAACTATGTTCATATTGACTCCTGTGTCGTTCATCTTCTGTCAGAGCACTTTATGAGAAGGTGGCAGAAGCAGAGCAGGAGCTGAGCTTTAAGAAGGACGACATCCTGTATGTTGAGGACACGCTACCAAACGGAAACTTCGGCTACTGGATGGCCTGGCAGCTAGATGAGAACGCACAGAAGCTGGAGAAGGGGCAGATTCCCAGTAAATACATGTAAGTCCACCTCATGATGTAGTTTACCAGAGGTTTTGTTAATTAGCCGCAGGAAGCACATCGTTTCCAGTTACTCTCAACGAGGACTTCTTCAGGCTTAAATGTTCAGGAGTAGTTGGACTACGTCTTAGTTCATGCTTGTTTCTCTCCGTTAGGATGGACCAGGAGTTCTACAGGAGACACAGCATGGCTGATATGAAGGACGATAACGGCACCAGCAAGACTCTGTCTGCTGCTGCTCGGAGGTCCTTCTTCCGCCGAAGGCTGAAGCACAAACGCAGCGGGTCCAAAGATGGCAAGGACCTCACGGCTCTGGATGCCATAAGCACAGATTCTTTACCCCTCACAGAGGGTAAGAACCCATCGCTCAAGAAGGTTTAGCAGAAACGTCCAGGCCAAACAGCATAAAGGATTAGTAATAGTGGACTCTGGAGAGTGTGTGTGGTGGAGAAAGCATCAGATCGTTGACTTAAAAACATTTAGCATCACAGTCCTGCCACATGGTGAGGGACAAATAGATCCAGCAGAACCAGATGATGTTACTCCAGCATTCTTCTTCTGTGTTGATGAGATCTGGCTCTGAACGAATTAATTTTATGTCAGACATTGGTCTGAGATTTGTGTGTGGACGAGGCCATAGAGGTCTGGAGCGCTCTTTCTTTCTAATTCTGAACCCCCACACTTCATTTTCAGGCTCTAGATCCTCACTTCGCTCAGTTTATCAGACCTTGCACAGCTTCTTGTTCAGACACAGGAGACTTCACAGATGTAGTTGCACCATCCAAATCCTCTGAGCAGACTGTCACGTGTAATATCAGTGGAAATCCACATTTTAAGGATGCAGATGTGCTTTACAGTGTCTTTACATGAATATAAATGTGCTCTCATGTATGAACGTGTGGCTGTAAAGCAGGATGATTCTATAAAACACATGTGGGCTCAACAGAACCTTTCCCAGGAGTTCATACCTGGTTGTTAGCAGCAGCTGTAGCTCGATGATCTTTTGTGTATTTTGGAAATAAACTGCATTTCTCCATCTCCTGCTCAGACGGCGTGAGCCTGATGTACCAGCGGGTCCAGAAGGTGGAGTGTTCGTCCCCCAGACCGGTGCTGATCCTGGGTCCCTTAGTGGAGGCCAGTAAGGACATGCTGGTGAAGGAGGCTCCTGCCAAATTCTGCCGCTGTCTACCTGGTGAGCTGGTTCAGAATCTGTCGTTAGTTTATTTATTCATAAAGGATTTCACGTGTGTCCGTCTGATTTGTGTTGTTGCACAGGAAGGGTTTCACAAGAGCTACTTAAAAAGGAACAAAGAGATTGGATTATAAAGTTAATTAGAGAGAACTGAATCTATAAATAACACGACAGTCGTGACTCGATAATCTGACCCTTAACAATCCTAAACCTGCTATCTGACAGGTTTTTAGGACAAACCAACAGAACCCATAAAAACAGCCTTAACATAGCGACATACACGACTGTACTTTGTTCAAAACGATTAATTTCACTTGCAGAAATTATGAAGGCGTCTCAGCAGGCGATAGAGCGGGGAGTGAAGGACTGCGTGTTCATCGACTACAAACGGAGGAGCGGCCATTTTGACGTGACGACTGTTGCGTCGATTAAAGAGATCACAGAGAAGGTCAGTGAGTTTAGGTGTAATATTAGTCTGGAGGAACTTCTACGCTGATCAGAATATAACTTAACTGTTTGATGAGGTGTTTCAAATGATCTTTTCATCGTGATTTGTTCAAGTTTGGAGTTAGTTTGGCTGAATAAATCTTTCCTTCATGCTGGATGTTAATTATGCATCCAAACCATAAGGATTGCTGTTTTCTCTGCAACACTGTGCTTTGAACCGCCGCCTCCATCCCTCACGCTGCTGTCATTCTCTCTCTCAGGACTGTCACTGTTTACTCGACATCGCCCCTCACGCCATCGAGCGTCTCCACAGCGTTCACATCTACCCAATCGTCGTATTCATTCGCTACAAAAACGCCAAGCAGATAAAGTGAGTAGTGCCATGCCTCTGAAGACATTTCATTCACATGCTTTTTGTTTTTATTTCTAGCTTGAAGACATGTCAAGCGCGCTGTGTTCTGGTGCCGCTGCTGTTTACCCAATTACATTTTAAGTTGAGTTAAAATTCATCCAAAGCTTTTGCTGCTGGAGGCTGAATATATATGTGAGGATAATAACTTTCAGAAAAGGTTGTTTCACAGAAATGTAGGCCAGAGGATTTTCAAATACAGAAATACTAATGCTCATAAGTCATTAACACACAATATACTTTAGTGTTTGCAGCATGTAATGTAATCATCTGTTAATCTCAGCTGACTGGACGTTGAATTAATTTATTACAATGATTAGATTTTACATTTCTCTAAAAAAAAAATAAAAAAAAACATGTTTCTGCTGCTTCCCCTTCCAGGAAGTACAATTCTTGATGTGTGTGTGTGTCAAAAACAGACATTCAGGAAATTGACATCTGCAGGAACCTTGCTGCTGTAATCGTATCTATCTGTATAGAACAAAAAACTATTTGCCTGCCGCGGTTTTCATTGGCCGACGGCGATATCTCAGAGACCCCTCTGCTTTTTCATTTGTAATCGCATGGGGAAGATTAAATCTGCTGAACCCTCGGCGGCGTACTTTATGCACATGTACACACACACACACACACACACACACACACACACACGGACACAAATGAGGTCACACTCAGGTCTGGCAGGAACAGGCTTTCTCGGCCACACACACACACACACACACACACACACACACAAATCTATGAAACGGTGCAGCAGGCAAACATGTTTGAGATTGATTCCTGCTAAGCCTTCACTGTCATCAGCTGAGTGCCAGCTGTCCAGGGAGGGGCTCGCCGAGTCTGTGGCTCCGCTCGGCGGCGTGGGCGGCTGAAACACTCGCCGCCACCGCCGCCCCCACCCGCCGCAGTTTCCACGTACACACAAGCGCACCTCCCACCGCCTGCCTGCTGCAGCGACTGACAGAAGCTCAAGGGTTTTTTTGTTGTTTTGTGTTTTTTTTCTGGGTTTTTATCCTCTGGGAGGCATCAGCAGGCCAATATGTCGGCTGCATACTGAGCGCCAGGGAGGGAGTGTGATTCTGGGTTAGGTCGGAGGCTCCCAGCGGAAGGTGAAGACCGGCGGTCACATGACTCCGTCTCAAGAAAACGTGTAGATGTGGAGCGATGGAGTGAACTGGAAGGGTCTGAAGTAGAGAGGTTTCACTGAGACTCTGCTGTTAGACTGATGGGGAGAGTTTGGCCACCAGCTATGTCGACATTTCCTTTAAAATCCAAACATTTTAATCTGTTGTTAAATTAAATTAGAATATTTTTCAGTGGATGCACAGGATTTTTACTTCAGTTTGATAACATGCTGTTGATATTAATACTCATGTCTGAGTGAGCTTAAGACCAGTATATTGTTCTTTTTTCCAGTAGAATTTCGCCATAATTTGCTTTTTTGAACTTACTGTTTCGTTGATGTGCACCACAGCTCTGTCTGCTGGCAGTAGAAGGTCGATAAAACGCACCTGTGCTGCAGATACGTTCCTATTTCCAGTTGTTTTAATGCAAATGTGATCATGCAGTGAAATCAGGGTAAATTAATTTATATCTCAGGTTTTTAACTTTCCATCTTCACAATGCAAACATTAAAACGCTCAGACTTGCGTTCCTAACGGACTCAAAAGTACATTTCTTGAAAACTATTTACAACTTCTAAGCAACAAACCCCAGCGAGGTCGTAACGACATGATGACATCCAGCGTAATCTCAAGATATCTAATTTACAACATTGTTCATCAGACTGGTTTGTTGCACTGGTATTGCGCCTCGCTGTGAGTCTGTATGTCTGGATGCTGACGGGTTGCGGATGTTGTCTCCTCAGAGAGCAGAAGGACCCGTTGTACCTGCGGGACAAACTCTCTCAGAAACATTCCAAGGAGCAGTTCGAGGCGGCGCAGAAGGTAGAGCAGGAGTACAGCCGCTTCTTCACAGGTTGGTGGAAATGCACTCAGGCCAGTTCAGGTACAAATCATTTTAGGCTCCCAGAGACAGAATCATCTGAGAGAATAATCAACACCGGTTTGCAAATGTCGATGTTGTCATTGTAAGTGAATTTGTCATCATTGATGTGACTGTTTAGGTGGTTAGATGCTCAAACAATGAATGAATCACTCTAATGCAGGGATCTCCAGCTCTGGTCCTCCTGAGCTCCTGTCCTGCAGGTTTTAGATGTTTGCAACACTCCTGACTCACATGAATGGATCTCCAACAGCTTGTTGTCAGGTTCTACACAAGTCTGGTCGTGATCCATTCATGTGAGTCAGGTGTGTTGCAAACGTCTAGAACCTGCAGGACAGGAGCTCACGTGGACCAGAGCTGGAGATCCCTACTCTAGTGTCTCCAGGGAAACGGCTAGCGATGACTAGCCTACGAGTTAGCTAAAGTCACACTGGTTTGGCTGTGATCTTATAAATCATCTTCATTAATTTGCAAGTTATTTTATAGCAGTCATGTAAAATTAGAAGGGAGCATCAACAGATGGAGGCAGTGATGTCTGGTGGTACCAGTGCAGCTTGTGGAGGAACACCCAGCGCTCCCTGAGCAGGGAGGAGGGAGCGCTGTTTATGTACACCGTGGAGCAGAGCACAGCTTTAGTGTTTTTATGATGTCTGTCTGAGTCTGGAGGTCATCTGAGGCTCCGGAGCACAGTGTCTCTGAGTTCTTTCACAGATCAGAGTTAAGGCTCTGCTATCTGGAGCAGCCGCCAGGCCGACTGTCCGGCTGATTAATGGCTGCGTTAAAGGAGGCAACTTATGGGGAAGGGTCTGGAAATGAACACACCGTAGATTCCTGCTAACGGAGAGGCAGCAGCACAATGATGAGCAGTGCAATCATGAGCTGTTATAATGTGAGCATGTGGCGGTAGATAAAGTGGAGCTGATCACACCTGAGGACCAGTTCATCACCAACATCTGGACCTGAAGTCAGTGGTGGCTCCACGGTCCTGTTGGTCCAGGAGGAGATTTAATGATGAGGAGACTGAATGAAGGATTTGATTCCTGCCTCATTTATAGTAAATATAGTTTATACCAACTAAAAGACTTTCAGTTTGTCCCTGTTGATCTGACAATACGAGCATAACGAAGACACACTGGGCTCCTGGAACTGGGAATGTGCTTTTTGTTCTTCTTCTTAAAGCTGAAACAATTCCTCAGTGATTGAATTTAAAGAAAAGTACTGAGCAGTTTGTGTTGGATGTCTGGGGAGGATTTGCTGCCTTTCTTTGTCTGATGCGATAGTAAGGTTTGACTGTTGAACATAGTTTGAATTTTCCACGAGGAGAATCAAGAAAATAATCATTAGCTGCCAACCTGTCACAGTTTTCTGATATTTTTTTAGGCAAACAATTCATCAGTTATCCAAAATGAGAGCATCATAACCCCCCTACAGCTAGCTGCAGCCCTGGATGTCTCTGTGTAGTAGAAGAACTGCTCCACATGTAAATGTTCCTCCCCTCCCTCGCTGTGTTGCAGGCGTTGTCCAAGGAGGCAGCGTCTCCTACATTTGCACTCAGATCATGACCATCGTGGAGCAGGAGCAGAGCAAAGTGCTGTGGATTCCAGACGGAGCACCGTAGAAATCTCACCTCTCACTGCAGAAGAACACTAGACGGGATGTGATTTTTTTATTTTTTATTTTTTATTATGGGATACATAATAAATGGGTACGCCGCAGACACGTCTGTGGTTAACGTCCAGTAGTTCTTCTCATATTCCAGTATCAGCACTGATGGTGATCATGCAATACTCCCACTACAATAGTAACGTACTGTACTGCAGATAGATTTGTTTACACTAGTATTTAATACTTGAATGTTTTATCATCCCTTATACCTGTTAGCACTCCTTTAATCCCTCGAACATGTTGGACCACAGGAAGAACTGAAGACCTTATTCTTGAAATGAAGTTAAAATGGACCACTGTGTTCCTCTCTCTGTATTTATACGCATTTTCCTGCCATTTAATTTATCTAATCAAATCAAAGATGTTGGTTATGAACCTGTTTGTTATACAGATGTAGTTGTCTAGTCGATAGGAAGGATGATATTTTACAATTAATGTTCTTATTTATAGAGGAGACGTGACAGATTCCCTTCACATGATGTCACAGTCTGTCTTTTACTATGTTGTCTGATGTTGTTTTTTTTTTTTCATTTCAGTCCTAAAACATAATCTTGTGCCAAGCTGAATATGTTTGTTAATCTCTATACACTCTTGGCTTTATTAACACGACAGCTTGTGCGGTAACCCATGGAGCAGGTCTGCTCGTTTAACCCGGGTTCCTGTGTTCTACTGCTATTGCCAATGTTGCTCCTCTTTGTCAAGTGGATTTTCTTTTTTTGAAGAAGGGATATTTCATTTCTGGCTCATGGTTGGCTGTCAGCGAAACACGTCTTGAACTTCACAACATTTCATCTTCACGTCGGATGAAACGCTTTTAGGTTCTTCCTCCCAAATGAAGGTTTCTATAAAATATTAAAAACAGAGCACCGTTCATGGACTGCACGTTGTGTGTGTGTGTGTGTTTTCTGTTTGGAAACTTGTTGAGTAATTTCCACAGCTGACTGATTTTGGAGGGCTGGTATTAAACACCAGTGATCAATCCACGGTTTGTCCACGAGGGGGAGGAATTCACCGCGTAGGGGAGGACTGGTAACATGTCATCACTTTACTGGACCTATTCTAGACAAAAAAAACTTTTATTTACTGACATAGCCGTGTACTTTCATACTGTATGTATTTTAGAAGGACGAGCAGCTGGTTTCTGCTACAAACTGAGACGTGCTGTTAGAAGTTCACGTGTTTTTAAGCTGGATGCATGAAAACAAGATATTTTTCTTTTATTCCTCTTTATTTTTCTATTATGGGGCTTTTATTGACTATTAAGATGCAAATCCTAGAATTTAAAACTCCCAAAATGAAATGTTTTATAGGTTTTATTACCAGATGATGTTTAACACCGAGTTAGAAAAGGAGTTCTAATATCAGAACCAGAACTGAAGACGTCTCCACAGTCACACTTTGAAGGGAAGGTGGCTGCAAGCGCAAAGTTCCAATCATAAAAAAATGATGAAGCGGTCACTATAAATAACCAGACATCCAGATAAGCATCGACGTCTGCTATTGATGGCTCCTCCTCCGCTACCTGTAAATCTGCGATGCCATCTTCCAACAAATGGATGTGGCAGGCGGTGCGCCGGAGCCGGAGAGCGACAATTACCCATCATTTGTTCTTTTTTTTCTGTTTTCTGCAACCCGTTTCGCCGATAAGGATATGACAAACTGCGACCTTTAACGCGGAGGAGCGCATTCAACAGTGCGCCGTGCGGAGCTCCGGTAGCGGAGCCGCCGAAAGCTGCGCCGCTCAACAAGGTGGAGGAGTGAGTCCATCGGCGGGCGAGGACAGCACGACTCTTCACTGTCATAATTCCAATCAAACTCCGGTTTTATTCGTCGGGACTGCCGGAAAAATCGTGAGTTTTGCACTAAGAAATGCGATTTTTACGCACAGATCAAACGGATGACGCGCAGCCCGGAACGCGCATCGCCAGGCGCACGACCGCGATCTTGATTTGAAAGGAAGTTCATATTTCTGTGCGTGTGACTGCCGTCGACTCAACTTTTTTTTTTTTTTTTTTTCTTCCACGTCCTTTGCTGCCGGTGGAGCCAGATGAGGAGGCAGAGGAGCGGAGGGTGCTCGACTCGACATGCCTGAGCCGCTGGGGCATCAGGGGGCGCTGGCCGAAGCTCCCCAAAGCGCCTGAATCCCGAGTTGAGTTGATTTGTTTGTGTGTGAAGGGGGGCGGCTGGCAGGTGACCAGAAGTCGATAATGCCGAAAAACAGGGAGAAATTCAACCCGGATCCGTCCATCCACATCTCCAAGATGAACGTGATCATCCCCTTCTCACCAGATGTGCCCTGTGACAGCAACGGCCAGCGGATGTGGTGGGCTTTCCTCGCCTCCTCCATGGTCACTTTCTTTGGGGGTCTCTTCATAATCCTCCTGTGGAGAACTCTCAAATACCTGTGGACCGTGTGCTGCCACTGTAACGCCAAAAAGAAGGTATGTGAGCCCAGCAGCGCGCCCACAGTGACGCTCAGCACAGCCAGATGCGTGACAGCAGCGTGTCCAGCCAGTTTGATTTATGAGATGGGCTCGTAATTAAATCTGTGTGGAGGCCCCCATCGACAGAGAGCACAGTGCATGGCTCTGAATAATGAACTCTGCTGGTCTTGGTTTAGTTCACATGCAGTACCAGGGAGGTGTCATCAAACCGAACCTGATCTCAGATTAAATCCTGATGAAGGAATCATATTTAGTTCGGGCAGGTGTAGGAGCAGCAGACACTTGTTGGTGGAACATCAGGTTGATGATCCAACAGGTTGATGATAGTGTATATTACATATTAGTCATTCTGAATATCAACATATTTTCTGAACCAATCGTAACAGATACTTTACAGACAGTTTTATGTGTCTTGAAATATTTGTCTTGGAGGTTTCTACCTCTGATCCACTGGAAGTTCATTAGAGTTTTTATTTCTCCTCCTGTTTTCTAGAAGCAGTTTTCCAGCCACTCTGGATAATCCACAGGTCTATGAACGTTTTGCACTACATTTACTTTCTACTGAAGAACTTTTCACGGTAGATTCTGTGGATTATCCAGAGTAACGAGGGCAAAACAAGATGTTGGATCATTTTGAATTGTCATTTCAAAATACTGTGTAAATTCCATTTACTGCCATTTTATCAAGATGATTCTTTCATTCGGATGAACCTACAGAGGCAAGAGGAAGTAACACAAAGGGGGAATAAAAAGTGAGGCCAATGAAAAAACAGTTATCTTCACACAAACACAATCTCTAGCATAGTTTTCCATGTTTTACATTCACCACAGACTCAGGTTTGTGTAATTTGCTGCTTGAACTTATCCAGTTAAACATTTCTGTTGCTATGCTTCCAAAAGTCCGGATTAGTTTAGCCTGTCTGGGACTCACAGCCCGTCAGCTGCTTCTACATTTACCTGCTACCAGACTTTTCCTTCCTTGCTGCTGTTATTACTCCGTCTGTGTGGGGCCGGTGACGGGCCTGGATGAGAACTTTCCTTTTCCCCACTCTAATCAGGTTCTATTCAAGATCTGTGAACCATTTTTATTGAGTTCAAAATAGTTTGTACCCTTCCTCAAATGCTGAGAATGGACTCTGTGATGAAGGTGCCGGAGACGGAGTCGTTTGTTTTAATGTATGTGCATTCATTTCTCAGACAGGCGGTTTGGAGGAAGAGAAATGGCAAAAGGCTGCTGCATGCGGGGTGGCGCTGACCTTTTAAAGGAGATGTCTGCATCGTTTCCATGCTTTGCTTGGAGCTGGGAGCAATTAAGGCTGCAGCCAACAGTCACTTTCATCAGTGGTTACTCCTCTGATGTATTTAGTTCATCACTCCGTCTTTATCATGTTCAAAAATATAGAAAAATGCAAGTTACCCAACGTGCTGCACAGCAACAGTTCAAATACATTAAATTAGTTCAGTTTTATTCATATAGTGCTTGTTAACAAGTTAAGTCATCTCAGGGAACTTCATATCGGTACGGTTAAGGTCTTACAATATGATATTATAGCGATAAATCCACAGATTACCTTTTGAGCGAGGTCTTCTGAAGAGAAAACTCTTTTAACTGAGCAGAACCTCCAGTTGGACCAGGTTCAGGGAGGGCGTTCGTCTGCATCGACCTGTTAGGGTGACTGCAGAGAGAAAACAGCACATCCCAGAAAAATACCTGCTGGAGGTCGGTGAGGCCGGCATCTGCATTAACGTTATCATGACATAAACATCCCAACGTTCTGCGTAGTTCTGCTTAATAAATGATTTAAATGAAGGATCAATTCTTTTTCTATTTGCTGAGCATTTGAGCTTATTCAGAAGACTGGCTGCTGGGTTTTATTTATAGATGTATGGAAGTGGAACAGAAACACCTCTGTGAAAACAAATCAGGATGAGGCTGTTCATTTCAGAGTCCACGGCCGAACTGTGCTCATGTGTGAATACAAGCGAGCAGTCGGATTCTGTGTTTTTGTTCAGATTTTGCCAAGTGAAGCTGCTGAGCTCCACCAACCTGTTGTGCTACTCTGTGGGAGTTAGCCAGAGACGGGTCATCCTTTCACTTCCAATCTCCCCCTCGCTGCCTTTTGCTCTCCTGGCATTCATTTCGTAACTCCTGCCCTGTCTTCTTCTCGCCCTCTTTTTCTCATCCAAGAATCAACCTTCCTCCAAAGTGTCAGAAATGCAGTGTCAGGCGCATACGCTATGTGCAATATGAATCAGTGTTTTTGTTGCTAAGCAACTAGCAAGCAAAGGATTTCATTATAAGAGTAAATCTCTCTCTGTTATGCAGTTGTCTCGGCTGTGAGATGTGACAGGTTGTGCTGGAGGAACACCTCCCCACCCCCTCCCGGTCTGTGCATGTCATTAGCAGCCCAAACATGGAGGCTTTCAGCGCATTGTTCCTAGATGGGAGTTGATAATCCGTTTCCTCCTCTTCTGATTTTCCGTTTGTTTTCCCTCTCTGCGGGGCGTTCGCTGCCCGGTTCTGCTCAGTTGTGACAGCTCTTCCGTCCCCGAGACCGAGCCTCTGTCTGATGGTAATCGATGAAACTCGTCATTTGTGAGGTTCTGATGAATGGCTGCTATTATCCGTCTAGGAAGGAGAAAGAAATAGTTTCCATTGTAGAAGCCACTGTACTCACAACGGGGAGGATGACGGATGGCGGCAGCTCCTCAGCCAAGTTCCTTTGTAGGAATTTGCTTCATTGTTTACTCAGTTTTGTGTTCAGGAGGCCTGATGTCGGTCTGAGAGACCACATATCAGCCATAAATGTGTCATCGCCAAATGTGTTGATTGGTGACGGTGCTATAAAAGAGGCCTGTCAGCGGGAAGGACTTTATTACAGCTGAGCACTGCAGAGCCGCTTGTTCAGTCCAACACTTGGATCCAGACTGAAAAAGTCCTGGATGGGTTCTGATAAAGTTTAGTGCAGACATTCATGTTGCCTTTGGGGGGAATTTTCCAGCTTTATGAAATCCCTGATGTTGGATCACGATGAGGTTTTAGTATTGAGGGAATTGTCCTGACAAACACTGGATGCAGATATTTATGGTCAGTAAAGGATGAAGTCTGAGCATAAAGGCCCATCATCAGGTCAATGCTTTCATTTTATTACTTGAGCTTGCTAACGTTGGGTAAGTTGCTCACCTTGGTCACAGACTTTGAGGCTTGGTCCACTGAGTGCATGATGCTTTCAGGTAGAGATCTCCAGCTCCGGTCCTCCTGAGCTCCTGTCCTGCAGGTTCTAGACGTTACTGCAGCACACCTGACTCACATGAATGGATCACTAACAGACTTGTGTAGAACTTGACAACAAGCTGCTGGAGATCCATTCATGAGTCAGGTGTTCTGCAGTTACGTCTAACACCTGTAGGACAGGAGCTCAGGAGGACTGGAGCTGGAGATCCCTGCTTTAAGGCTCCACCACTTTAAAACCAGTAAGTGCACGAGAGCTCTGATGTGGACTTTAGATGCTGTTTTGCAGCCCTTCTCCATCCACATATTAGCAGATGTCCTGAGGGACCCATAGTTCAGAGCAGAACCGACACATGTTCGTCCTGCAGCCTGTGACATGTGCCCAAACCCTTCATGTTTGTAGGTTTGTTTCACATTGAACCTGTGAATGAGTTCAGATTCACGTTTGTTTCATACAGATGTGTTGTTTCTGAACAACGTGTGCCGTCACAGCGTTCTACCCTGTTGTACCTCTTACTGCCCTCACAAACTCAGACATTACAGCTGTGACGAAGAATACCAGATACGGGACTCTGCTGAGGCGCCGTAACTGGAATGAGCACACTTTAAATCCTGGAGGTGGAACCTTGTGAGCGTGTTAGCATGCTAATGTTAGCACTGAAGTTAAACTGCTTGTATTTTAATACTACTTATTTATTTAATCTATTATTGCAAATTGCTCATAAATACAGACATTTATTTCTCATATATGTAGTTGTTTAGGTGACAGCGGTTTGTTTTGGGAGTAATACTCTTTATTCACAGTCACATGTGTGATTCGGGTGATTTAACAAAATCCTGAAGCTTTTATAGTTTTTAGGAGGTATCTGATGAATGCATTATGCTG
>NW_007579073.1:59262-63797 GCF_000690725.1 Stegastes partitus | reverse complement strand
TATTTCCAGATGAATCATAATAAAAGTGAGTTGCAGCCTCAGTGCTGCTTTTAAGCCACATCTGAATATTGGAATTAGAAGATAAGTGCTCGTGACTGAATGGTGGTAATTACGAGTCTGACAGTCAGAACAGCTGAGTGGCACCGAGTCGCTCGCAGACACCCAACAGGTCACACCGAGTCACCATGAAAGCAGCGCGACTTTGACATCGGCTTTCAAATCGCTTTAAAAATAATAGATTTCTGCCAACAGTTTCTGAAACATAACCTTTCTTTCTGCTGCAGGATTTATTAAAAAATAAATCAGATTAGTCTGTTTTATCTTCAGCCAGAAGCACTTGAACGCATCACATCAGCATGAACGCAGCAGCACTCGAAGGCAGGATCATTAATTTAACATCCAGACACTCGTTCCTCTGACGGTCGTCTCTGCGACTCGGCTCGTCGGTCTTTTCTTTGTGAAGACTTGGAAGAATGCTCCTGATTCATTCCTTGTGATGTCTGCTTAATTGGCTGTGTAATTAGTTAGGCAAGTATGAGATGCTCACATTGCATAATACAGGCAGCGTGTTGCGGTTTGGCTGCCGTCGCACCATCTGCGATCCAACAGGTCTCAGATTAACACAAACGTTAAACGTGGCGACGGCGCCGTGGCCTGCTGCTTTCTGTCCGGCAGGAAGACGAAAGACACACTTGGTGCCGTTAGTCGGTGTTACAGGAAGCGTTTCATGGTTTACAGATCAATGTATGTGGTACTTTTGTATAAATCCTATCAGAATTATTTGTTTAAAAAGCTCAAAAACATCACAGATACTCCTGTAGTGACTCTGAGCTGCATGTCACTGTCTGATAAACTATTTTATATGCTGTAGGTTTTAATTAATGACATGCAAACATAATGCAGTTTTATCTTCTGATTCCACATGGCATGAGTGTTTCAGCACTGGAGCTGATTTTAGCTGCTGACTGTAGAAGCCGATATCGTAATGAAAGTCCTGAACCGATGGCGTCATATCTTTGGCCAATCATATATAAGTTATATACATACGACTTGTGAGGGCCGGGGGCTGGCCAGACGTTGCTTCACTCGTGCTGAAGCGACTAAACTGTTAGCCGTGAAGAACTCCACAGTCCTCCGATGTAAAAAGACATCAAACAAACATTTATTTGGATTCCACCGGGCGACCCTGTTACAGGAGTGATCAAAGTAAAACACCAGCTAAACAACCACCAAAGCTGGATGATGCTGCTGACGTACGCTTACAGCTACGGTACCAAAACTGGATCGCCTCCGTCTGCCTTTTCCTTCCTCAAACGCTGCCGTAAAGGAAACCTGCCAGGATCTTAAAGAAAACCAAATAAAGCAAATGACATCTGAGTTAATAAACATTTTTTCTGACTCAATCTGTGGAAACTATCTGAGATATTCTGGGATCGTTATAAGATCATAAATGTAAAAATCAGAATAACACAATAAAATGAACACGACTCAGTGACTGAACACAGTGTTATGAGTTCTATACACCAAACACAGGCTGTAGGAAGCCTGACTTATAAAGACAATAAAGATAACTATGAGCCTCTTATCATTCAAAATACTATTTAGTGTCCTATACGGCTAACGTAATAAGTTATTATGTTATTGTGCCAAAAGGTTTTACGTTATCGGTTCAGGACTTTTATTCTGTTATCGGCTTCTACACTGACTGAGGCGTCGCTTTACGTCCCACTTTGTTCTAGATATTGATTCATGCAGATATTAACTAAATAACTGCGTTCATTCAGTGATTCGTCGATCGGAGGGTCTGAGCGCCGTACGCGTCTTTCTTTCCACGGCAGAGATCCGTTATGAGACTCGGATATTTCAGGAAGTTTTTCCTCCTCGCAGAACGTCTTTGGTTCATTATTAATGTGATTTATATTAATATGTGTTTGAATAATTGATCGGTTTTTGGAGAAATTGTGTCACAAGCCACATGTTCTATTCTGGCCTAATGCGCTTACCCTTTGAGAAACGATGGCGGCGGATCCTGAGAATAGGCGAGCGGCGTTGATCAATGACCTCTGGTGTCAGGAGGGCTGGATTTATGCAGGATGGTGGAGCCTAAATTTGGAGGCTCAGACGACTGATCAAAGTGACGGAGACGGGATGTGCTGCCTGAGTAGCTCTAATGACTGCATGTACTGTTCTGGTGCCATTAAAAATGGATCTCATCTATTTTCATTTCATTAAAATCAAGTCCGGTGGAGGAAAGCTGGATCCTCTTGATGTCAGCGAAGTCAAACGGAGGACGCAACTCTCTGAAAAGTAAACGTGACATTAGCCGTGCGCTTAGTAACTATTACTGAATCGGTGTTTTTTATTCAGGAAGGAAGCAGAAGATTTAAATGTCAGAAACGCTTCAGCTTCACATGGGAGGCGTCCTCCTGCATGTGGCCTTCACATGAAATCAGACACGTGACCCTTTTAAAGAATAATTGGACGGCGGTATGTCATGAATCACAAATAATTAATCTTTGAACTCTGCTTTTAGCGGCATTAAAAATACCGCCGCCGATGTATTTTCAGAGCACATTTTTAGATTTGGTCGTTAAAGTGCTGGGGGAGAACGGCGGGATGCCAATTAGGGCTACTTAACCGCCATCGCTCCCCTCCACACCGCCTGTGTCACTTCATTCGTTAAAGCAGGAAGGAGCGCCGTCGGATAAATGCGTCAGGTTAAGTGTTTCATGGAGTTGTTAGTCGAGTAACGCGCTTCAACGTGGAGTGTTTTGGAAAGAAAACAGAGAGGCTGCACACTGTCCATCACTCCTCTCCTTCATCAGCAGTGTGCTACAGACGGCAGCACTTCCTGTTCGTCCTCACATGTATTCATCCCCGTCCATGAAAGAAAAGAAAAAAAAAATCACACTCAAATAAGTAGAAACTGGAAAAAGTAACAATAAATAAAAATTTCCTAAATTATAATTTAGTGAAATGAGACGTTGCTTTTGAGTTGTGGTTGAAAAGAATAATTTAAAAAAACAAACAAACTGTCGTGGACCAACGAGAGGCCTTTGCTGATGAGCAGTGGTCCAGAACACCTGTCAACAGGTGCACAAGTCTGACTGAGAGTTACAGAAACACCTGATGGCTGTGATTGGCTCAGAGGGTTGTTCAGCTACATGTTAGTCTACGGGTCCCATCAGGCTGGTTTGATTTTTAAAAAAAATATTTCTATTGAACCACAATTCAAAACCAACGTCATGATGTTCATTAAATTTTTGTTTATTTTTACTTTTGTTGATTTCAACATATTTCCGTGACTGAAGCTGTTTTTGTTCCTTCTTTAATGGGAGGCTGTGAACACATCTTACATTAAGGCCTTTTTAGCGTGAACCATCTGAATCCTCTTTCCACCTCGTCACAGTTTTGCTCTCTGTGGCTTCGTTCCTCGCTGCATATTAAGTCCTGCTTCTGTACGAAAAAGCACAATTATAGCCAGAAGTAGAGAGAGTTTTAAAAAAAGGCCTTCTGTGCAGTAAAAGACGACGATAATGCCATAAATCAAAGAAAAAGAAAAAACTCAGGTTGAATTTCTTTGAATAATGATCCTCCAAAAATGGAAAAAACCTGAAATCAGCATGTTCAGCATTTAAAGAGCCGTGAATGCAGCCGATACTGTAGAAAGACGGTGACTATATTTACCGTAGATATGGTACTGCTTCACTTTTAGTTTGTTTCCGTATTTGTCTCCCATCTGCTGAAACACAACCTGCAGTTCAGCCCCATACAGCTCATAAGTTTTAGTCAGAATTTAGTTTTTTTAAAGAATCTGATGAGAACAAATATGGAGTTTAGTTCAGCAGATTTTTAAATGACACCCTCAGAATATGAATTTGAGGAAATATCACTATGTTAAGCTGAGATTTGGATCCTTTTAAAGATGACGATTCGTTCTGTTTGTACATTTTCTGGTTTTGATAAAAGCTTTTGGGTATTTAGTAAAGATTCAGTTGACACGTGTTTTTTTAAAAATCAAATCCAGTTACAACAAATGATTTATTTATGGCTAATTTTTAAATTAAATGTAAAATAAAGTGATTTCGATGAAACATCAGGATTTAACGGTTCATTTTCTGGACAGAACAACAAGTTACAGACGACCAGAAAATGATTCTTTCTGTTTGTACAGTTTATGACTCTGGTGAATAACAGATAGTCGACCTTTCAAAGTTTGCTGGCAGGTTTAATCATTCTTAAACAACAGAGCCTTCACACGCATTGCAAACATCACAGAACAGGACACAACACACCCACTGAACACACACCTCAGCCTCCCCTCAGGACGGGGACACAACGCTGAGATGTAGACGAGCACGACGAGGCAGAAGCCTGATGCCGTCTGTTATAACAACCCTCAACAAAAGGCCTGGACGGAGGGAAACCACACTGACACATGAACAGTGTTTCTGTAGAACGTGTGTCCTGTTGATGTAAAACCAGCAGAACGGTGCTGAAGACAAGAACTTCCCCACAAGGACAGAAAAGTCTTT
>NW_007579073.1:33934-58362 GCF_000690725.1 Stegastes partitus | reverse complement strand
GTGGCGAGGCCTTTATGTAGAGAATCAGCAGAATGCCCCTTTATGGACAGACGGCAGCTGTGCCATAGGTAACCGCTCATCGTTTTTACATCAGGTTACGTAACAGCAGGAATCACTGACGCAAACAGGAACATTTATATCGAGATTTCCCAAAAGACGTTGGTTTGGTCATGTTCGGTGATTCAGTGATGTGATGCAGTGACACTTGTTTTTCTGTATTTGATCCAATGTCAGGCATAAAAACACAGCCTCAGCATTTGCTTACTCGTTGCATCAGTACAGGGTTAGTAAAATAAATGCCTGTAATAGAGCAGAGTGTACTGGATCTGGTTGGATGAGTGGTGATTATACAGTAAGATAAATTAATTTGTAATGTTATATGTATAGTTTCTAACATTAATGAGAAATCAAGCTGTTCCTAAAACAATACACCATATTTTACTGTTGTGCATATTGCATTTTATGACTTTATACAAGTTTTTAATATTTTAATTGAACATGCTTCATAGCAAAGTGTTTGGATGTTTTATAGGTTGGTGTTGTTGTGCTGTAGGGGTCAGGATGCTGAGGAGATTACACAACAGTCTTTCCTTTTTCCATTCGCACACACAGACTTCTGCTTGTTCTCCTTTGCTTCTCTAAAAACGTTCTTTTGTTCTGAAGTCACTCGTCTTCACCGTTCCAGGCCTTCGTTCTCTCGCCGAGACAACGCAGCGTCGCTAATCCCAGTTTACCGCCGTGACACTGGAAGCCCGTAGCTTACGCTCCTTAACAGTTTAACACTAATTCAGAAGGCTGCTGACCGACAAGGCAAACAACATGTTCCCTCCCTTCGAGTCTCCGACCGCCTCGTCTGATCCACTCACCCTGATCTCCTTAACGGGATTCACAAGTGAGATTGGACTTAAACTCTCCCAGAAGCTTCGAGGCCAGTCTGATGAGATTCTTTCTCAAACTCCGTGATGTAACTTTGGAAAAACCTCAAACTCTTCCTGTTCATTTATTTTGTTATTTTTTAATCAGTTGAGTCATGAATGAAGGGAACCACAGTCTGGTACCTGTTGCCTGGCGTTTCAGCTGCTCACAGCTTCCCCTCCTGTATCTTGTTGGCTGCATTAGCTGCTAAGTGAAGTGGACATGTTATTACAGCGTTATCAGGTTAGCTGCAGGGCTCTGGACGGGCTGGAGGAAGCGTAATGCGGTCTGATGCTGGTCTGCTTGTTTCTGACTAATGACTCTGAACATGATTGAATTTCTTTGTGCGGCCGCGGGTTTCGTTCTAATGGAGACGGTGAAACGTGGGGCAGCAACATTTCACACAATGCTTTCATGCTTGACTACTTTTTTTTTAACATTTTCTGACACTTTAAAAAAAAAGAAGCTTTTCTTCCACTTAAGGAGCTTTTAAATTGATGAAGTGTGTTTATAGCTTTACGTCTTGTAAAACACTAAAGATGATAACCGGCTGGTGATGCTCCCTCATGAGCTCATGCGGCTAAACGTTGATTATAGTCTGATTAGATTTGCACCTTTATTACTGCCTTCAGTGGCCGGTTTATTACATGGACACCTTCACAAACGTGGCTTTGCTGTGACAGAGTTTTGAGAGTGCCGCTTTCATTTTTAAATGAATATTATTCCTTCCCACACGCTGTCATTCTGGTGATATTCTGTATTTTTCTGATTGTCCACGCCGCTAGCGAGTGTTTTCCCCGAGCAGCCGGAGCCAGATGCAGCTCGTTCCTCTGTGCAGCAGACCGACATTTTTGTCCAGAAACTATTAAAGGATTAATCAGGATGAGTCATTTTTCTGCATTTGCAACAAATCCCATGAAAGGACCGAACCAACAATGCAGCGTTAATCCATCGCTCAGGACTTTCCGACACCCTGCCCCGTCTGCAGCACTTAGCCTCAATGGCATCGATTTCCAGCCACGTAAATCTTTATAAACGGCTCATAAATATACGCGTCTTTTCTTTTTTTTTTCCTTCACTGATTTCCTAAAACAACTGGGCACCGTGTTCAGTAAATATTACTCAAACAGAAGTTACAGAAGTGCTGCCGGGTGGTGGATTCATAAACACTTGTGCTGTAGTGAGTATTTACGGCGGCAGTGTTCCCGCCTCACCTGTGTGCCACGTTTCTGCTTTTTGGATGGATTACGGACCAGAGTGGAGCTCAGTGCCAGAACAAAATGAGTTATACGAGACTTTGGCAGCAGCGACTGCACTTGTTAGTGGGATGAAGTCATTATTAGTTTGGCCTTTTACTGGAGTTTGCTGTCAATAAAAATACAGAATATTGTAGATTTATCACCTTTAAAGACATGTTCTTTCCGTACTGTGTTTATTTTGAGCTTGAGAATAGTGTTTGTGTGAAGCTGTTGCTGCTTCTTTTGAGGACACGGTCATTAAAAACCTCCTGTGATGTGAGATGTGTGTGAAGAGGTGGTTAACTTTGTTTTTGTTCTTGTTGCTGCTTTAAAACTAGAATCAAACACAACCCCCGTACGTCATGTTTGTGTTTGGTCCATTCCTTTATTTCATCGGCGCCGCGCCCCGTCCAGCTTTGCAGAGATTTATGGTGGGGTGGAAGCGCAACACATGTCGCATGCCAGGAGTTCTCTGAAGCTAGCTGCCCTATTACAGGGATACACAAAAGCCCATTCTTCATCTGGAGAATGCGGCATGCTGAGATGTTGGACATAAACACCAGAACAAAAAAAGAGTGTCGTAGTAGTGGACGGGTCAGGCTCGGGTTTTTCATACCCTGCTGACATTTCACCAGAATATAAATATAGGAGGGTGTTCATCTTAAAAAAAAAATCCGAGCATGTAAAGGCTGAGCTGATCGAGATCATTCATGTATGATCACAGGCGGCCCGTCTTTCATCGGTTCTGACAGGATGACACTTGTTGGCATGGTGGTCCGTCAGTGGGCTGAACGGAGGTGATGTACAGACTGGTAGGATAATACAGCTGATAGCTTCTCCAAACTGTAAATACGGTTTCTCTCCAGATAAAGTTAGACGTGCCCAGTAGTGACGTGCAGGTCCGATGGATTCTGGTGAACTTATCGGAAAATATCACGGGTTCACGACGGGTCGGATCAAAAAATGACAAAGCGGCGCTGTGACTGGGTTATAAATAACTTACAGAAACAGTCCGTGCAGGAGGCTGGACCGGGATTACAAGTTCACCATCTCCCTCCGTCACACTGGAGGGTGCAGCCGTCACCAAACTACAGCCTACAGATGGTTTCTACTGCAGATGTTTGGTGCAGTCTGACCTGTGAGTGGAGCAGGTGACTGGAGGACATTAACCTCCACTGACTGCACAGCGCTCAGCTGCTCTCACTTCTGGATGATTTGAGGTCATGTCACTTAAAATGGCCCGTTTGTGGTAGATACGGGGGAAAACAACAACAGAAAGGCCCCGACACTGTATGTTCATATAGCTGGTGTAGTAGGAACAGAAATTATGTCACAGTCAGGGTGAAGGTGTCCCAGAAGGCCGGTAGCAGGTCAGGTTGGTTTTCGGCATATGTGTTGTAAGATGTGAAAACCAGAACATAATAGAGCAAAAGACGCTTGGCTCATTTAGACACAGTTTGTCCAACAGATCATCTCCGACTGTCTGCAGCACATGTAGCAGAGCATCTATCACCGGTCAGCAGGCGGTGGTGCAGAGTCAAGCTGTCAAATGCATCAGTGGAAAGTTTAGAAGCAATAATAATCTCATTGTTTTTGCTTTTTCGTCCAGCTGTATGTATATGTATGGATATGAACACTGGCTCATATATCTACCAGGAGTTTCTAGTCCCTATAAATCAGCTCTAAAGCTCCCGGGTCAGTCAGGCTCTGTTGGGACCACAAAGCCTCGGGGATACGACAGCGTCACCGAGTAGCTAAGACGCATGCTGTAGTTGTGAACTGTGGCATTTCAAACGGTGACCTTAAGTGGCAGTTACATGACAATTACTCTACAAGTTTACACGTATGTTCCATAGAACATGTCTATAAACAACATGGGCCAATATCAAAGTTCTTCCTCCTACAAGTCCAGTATGGATTGGGCTCTAATCACAATGTTCTCATGATTCCATACCTCGTTAGATCTATCTGATTAGCTAATAGACCTACGGAGCAGAATAATCAGCCTGTTATTTATTGTCTCCCTACTGGCTACACGCCCAGCTCTAATAAACTAATTTCATTAATTATTTTCTGTTTCTGGTCCCGTGATGTTGCTTGTAGTCACCATCTCTCTCCGCTGGGCTTCCTGGTCCACCAGTAGAGACTGACCTCTGGTGACGAGTGTAGAACATCACCTCCGTGCAGCATCTCTACATCAGTTTAATCTGCGCTTCTGATGGTGTTTAAAATCATACCTTGTGGATTTCTCCTCTGTAATACCTTAATGCCAGCCGATCCCAGTGCAAACGCTGCACATGTTGGTGGAAACCGTGCAAACAGTGAACTGTTATTTTTGCCTTCTGACAATAAGGCTGGCATCAGCAGATCACACATGACGAGCTGCGGGACTGAAGCCTCGGAGAGTGGCGTGTGACACCATGAAGGTAGAGGAGGATGTCAGGAGGTAGCGGCTCCGTGTCGCGTTAGCCTCCAGGCTATGGGGTGTTTCATCAGGGAGCACGGCTAACCCCTGCATCCTGTCTCCATTTCCTGCTCCGTGAATCATGCCAGTCCCAGCAGACAAACAGACAGACGGACAGACAGGCAGAAAGACAGGCAGGCAGGCAGGCAGGCAGGCCGGCAGCCCACTCAGTGGAGCAGAAACACCAGGAGCTCAGCGGCTGCCATGGATACACTCCTGGAGTCTCTCTGCTGCTCTCTCTCTCTCTCTCTCTCTGTGTTTACTGCATGCATGTGTGCAAGCATGTGCGGAGGTTTGTTCTGGAGGCCTCGGTCACTATATGAAGAAGGATGCATTCGTGTGTTTGAAGTGGTAATTTATTATTTTTTTGCTCCATGTTGTTTTACACAGCTGTTCACCAGAAATCATAGCTGATGCTCTCTGTTGACTCTTAGTAAGTGATGCTATACTTACATTAACCACACAACACACTGATGGGTCTGAAAGGCAGCTTAACTGCCAAA
Source organism: Stegastes partitus (assembly GCF_000690725.1). Classification (NCBI taxonomy): domain Eukaryota; kingdom Metazoa; phylum Chordata; class Actinopteri; family Pomacentridae; genus Stegastes; species Stegastes partitus. The sequence goes on along the minus strand of NW_007579073.1, from coordinate 53,242 downwards.
GTTTCACCAGCCTGAATCAGTGAAACCAAAAACCATCTGATTTTCACATTTTCCACAGTTTGAAGTGTTTATCTGTGACGTGTAGTTCTGTGGAGAAACTTAACCGAAGTTTAAAACTGTGATATTTCATCAAAATCATTTTACACTACGTTTGTACCTTAAACATTCAAAAATAGAACATTTTCTAGAACAAGACTCTGTAAAAAAAACAAACCTTTACAGTCCTCAGTGCAACCAGGAAGTCACCAGGAACTCGGCTTTTTTTTAAAGTTATTTTTTTGGCCTTTTTGCCTTTATTGGATAAGACAGTTGAAAGAGAGACAGGAAAATGGGAGAATGGTTGTAGCAAAGGGCCATGAGCTGGATTCAAACCCATGGCCGCTGCATATAGCCCCTGTACATGAGTCACCAGCTCAACCAGTTGAGCTGTGGTAGCGGCCCAGTAACTCTGCTTTTAACAAGAGTCATGACAAGAATTCAGGGACTTTTCAGGTGAACTGGGCTGATCTGGGCTGATCTGGGCTGAACTGGGCTGAACTGGGCTGAACGGGCTGAACTGGGCTGAACTGGGCTGAACGGGCTGAACTGGGCTGAACTGGGTTGACCTGCAGGCTGAGTTGAGAGGACATGGGGATGGAAACAAATCAAAATGTAAATTGTAAAATATCTACATCCTATATAGACTCGTCTTTTATTTTTATTTTTATTTTTACTTTTTAACAGTATTTATTACATCTGCGAGCAAATTTAAAAGTTTTTTAATTGTAAGATCATCAAAGAAATTTTAACTTTCCTATTTTATGATTTGTGCCGTTATAACTGTGTCATCATGGACGTTTTAGAGAGTTTTCCGTGTTTCTCGCCGTCGCTGAGCTTCTTCTGTGTCGATGCAGGACTTCATTAACGTGAAACATGAACCCAGACTGAGTGAAAAGGCGACAGACACAACAAACACCCAGAAGCTGCTCCGAGTTCAGAGGGTTAAGCTAAAGCCGATCTAATTAGGATTGTTTTAATGATAAATGAAACGACAGTTTTAGCAAATCAAGTCGGCTGCTTGTAGCATCAAATCAACAAAGGCTCCGGAGCCGTGTGACTGAAATCCTCCATGGCCTGGTTCTGTTTTTACACCTACAGTGTCAGGGTTCGGTTTAGTCTTCAGCCAGCTTTAGTTCACTTTGGTACCAGTTGAAGTGTTCCAAAGAACAGACGGATCCAGTTAGCGACCAGACAGAGAAAATGTCGTGGAGCATTTAGCAGCTAAAGAGCCAGACGGGTTTGTTCAGATGTTGTCGGAGACCAAAATAGACGTGAAAACAGGGTGAAGGTTGGACTTCCATTTATCGAGATGATCAGATACCCGACAACGTGACAACTCCATGTCTGCTGACACGTTGTTAGCTGAAACAATCAAGTACGATAATCCAGGTTTGAAGGAAAACCTGCAGCAGTAGATCACATGCAGGAGCTACCGAGAGCATGATTTCTGCTCCGAGACATATGGTCTAAATCATGATGCTGGTTTCCTGCTATCGTGGTAAAGTTTGACTTGAGACGAGCATCATGCAGCTCTATGATTAGAGTACGTGTGTTTTTGTTCATTTAAGTGAAGAACTTTGGTCAAAACAACAAATCATTGACTTACACCTAAGGATCATTTTATTACCTTAATGTCTGACAGCATACGAAATATTACAATCGACAGAAAAACTCTCTTGCTTCTCTTTATTTTAACTTGTATGAGAGCTGAAGGAAGCATCACTGGAGACAAGATGGTGGACCATCAGACATTAGTGACTCCAAAAGCTAAAGGACGGTTCTGTTGAAACAGAACTACAGAGCAAACCTTTGGCCAACCAAAGGGTTTTTTCATGAAGGATCATCAACCAGAGCAGCATGAAAGCTCATTACTGTTATTATCACTATTATTATTATTATTATTATTATTGCACCACAGCAAAATAATATTAACTGACAGTTTTTTCGTTGGATGCAGTTTTTAAATGAGTGATTCTCTCCTCAGGAGGTCCATCGGATCACCACAGGCGATGGCATAAAGCGTGCTGACAAGGACGAGGCGGCGGCCAGCGAGGTGGGCTGGATGACGTCGGTCAAAGACTGGGCCGGAGTCATGATATCTGCTCAGACGCTGACAGGAAGAGTTCTGGTGAGTCCACGCTCCTCCTGTGTTTGATCTTCAGGACCTACATCCAGCCGGCTGTTGGTTGAGACGCAGCGTGACAGTCGATCACCGCGGAAACTTCCTGGTGACAGCGAGGCACTCGGGCTGAACTCCCTCATAGTTTATTCGTCTTGTGAGAAATCTTTGTTATTTCAGGACTAACTTTTTGCTCAGTGGAGCCTGCAGTGGGAAAAAGCTCCTAATTGGGTATGCTTGAATGTTCCTTGAATTTATTCCTGCTTGTCCTGCTCATAAATATATCATTTTGGTGTGCGTATCTTGGTCGGTTATCTCCCCAACAGGGAGGCAGACGCATCCAAACAAAGGCAAAGTGGAGAGATTTAGAGAGAGTATTGAGGTCATTGATCTAATGCAGTGATGTCCTCAGACAGCGGAGGGAAACAGATGCAGGAGGACAGAGGAGGGACGAACACGTACAGTTTACAAAGTTGGTCAAGTTGAAGTGGTTGCCATGGCGCCTGGCGTGTTGACGGGAGGAGCGCATGGCTCTTCGTCTACAGGTCATCATCTTGTATGTGGTCTCATCAGGTGCCTGTCTGGCTGTAGCCTGCCCCGCCCTGAGAACACACCGGTGCAGAGGACAGGGTCGGTGTGGTGGAAGCTCTGCCTTTCCTTTTCACTTTTTCTATTTCACAGGCGCGTGTGATGATTCGGCTATTAGCGCTTGGCACTGCGAGTACTAAGACCGAGGAGTGATGAAATGAAATGGCATGAGTGGGAGCGCGATGCCAAGGTTTGCCGCAGTGCTCGGGGCTTGATCCCACTTTCACCCACCCCCTTAAAAGTGGTGCGGCGTCTCCGGTTGGCTCGGCTCGTGGAGGCTGTTAATCATGAATGCTGGGCGAGCTGTACGCTCAACTGTTACGGTCTGATGTGGAATATTAATGAACCACTTAGTTCATGTTTGTGGTGCAAAAGCTGTAAGAACAACAAGGAGCGACTAAGAACGGGGTTTTATCATCACAACCAATACTGAATGTTATAAAAGATTTCTGGGTTTCCAAGGTGACAAACATTTAAATCTGAAGTGATTTAGTTCCGGCTGTTGTTGGTCGTCCATGAAGCTGACGTGTTGGAGCTTCATACCAGCAATGAACCAGCTTTTCTTTTTGCTTTCAGTTTGGGAACATTTTGCTCGTCTTTTTCCAAATGTCATAACGAAGATGAGGCAGAACTCAGGTCGCGTCATCTCCGGTCGGTTCAGTCGCTGGTGACGGTGAACGTTGACGGCAACATATTGCGAACAGGAGTGTGACATCAGCTCCTCTGCTTCCTTGGTTTTCCACTTTGAAACACCAACGCTGCCGTGCGAGTGTGTGTGTGTGTGTGTGTGTGTGTGTGTGTGCAGCTCGAGTGCTCTGTCTCAATGATGGCTTGACACACAACTGTTTAGCGAGTGCTCGTCTGTAACCATGGCAACTGCAGCTTACCTAAACACGGCAGATGTGTGTTTTCTGTTTCAGCCCTTTCAGGGGGCACATTAAAGCCTATTTCCAGGCCATCTGAGAGGGAATGTTTACTTGGGAGGGGCGTAAGAGCTGGGGACGGCTTAAATAGAAGGCAGAGGGTGTTTGTTTGTTTGTTTGTTTGTTTTTTATTTTATGCATCTATTTGTGTGTTTGCAGAGCTACTATTCCCACATCTTCACCCACCGTTTTCTCTTCAGTAACGTACTTTTTTGCGAGCAGGCTTTGCGCTCTTTAAATATTCTGAAACTGTTGGGTGTTTTTTTTTTTTGCATCTGCTTTAGTTAATGGAAGCCAGTGGAGGGTGAATCGACTGGTTTTTAACTTTACCTCTTCAGGAACATCAGCTGGTGTTGGTGCATGGGAGTCCAAGTCAAATGCAACTCCTCCAATTAGTATCACTAATTAAACCGGTCTAAATTAGAAGGAATAAATCTTTACCTTTAAAAACAACTGAGACACGGATTATACAAAAGGAGGCTGAGAGTTTATAGATCACAGTTAAACAGACGCTGGTTGATGTCTGTAAGTATTTAATCACTGGTGCTGTATCGCTGTTTTCACTTTGACACAAAGGGAGACAAGAAAAAGAGACATTAAATGAGACAAACATGACAAACAAATCTAGTCTCTGCTTTTAAAAATGTGTGCAGTCTCCATATAAACATCACATTTGATATCAAAAAGCCCAAAGCTGAGACATGAACTCATAAATCATTCATATGTATTGATGTTTTCTGTCCAGTTAGCTCGACAAACAGCCGGTACAACATGGCACAAAGGTTACACAGCTGGTTAATGTTTAAAATGTGTGATGTGAGGCTGGGTTTTCTGTCATAGATCTGCTCTGAGCTGGAGGGTTGTGGTCCTGCGTTACTTTAGCCGTGATCAGTTTACTTTTTATCTTCTGTTATTGCTGTTTAATTCTGAGTGTGTCTGCATTCATTGTATGAGCCTCAGCACCACTCAGCTCACGTTTTAAATAAAATAAATCATGTTTTCTGCAGTACATGATACATTTCTCTCATTTCTTTTAGTCTCAAACTAAAATTAACTCCAGTAGCTGCGGTGTGACACGTTTCAGCCAAATGCAGCATGTTGCCCAGAGACCAGGACGGCTGCAGACGGAGCTCAGTGTTTACCTCTGACAGTGACTGCTGAGTGACAGCCAGGTGCAGGCTGCCCTGTGGAGGGCCCACGAGCCCCATGTTCATTTGCCCGGCTGGCCTCACATCTCAACAGATTGTAAAAGATCAAACCTCGCCTTCAGGGCGATTTGATTAGCAAGGAGGACACTTCCCGATGACCTTTCAGTCTGTAAAGGTTTATCTGCAGGAGATCAGCGCTCTGCTCTTCCAGCACTCAAATAAAACGGGAACGCCAAGACCTCGTGTTTACTTTCAAATTTCAGGTCATGCAGCAGCTTGCTGGATGTAAAGTCACGGTTTCCCCCAGATTGGGGACACAGAAGGGTCCCATCTGTCAGCTTGTGCGTTATTGCGTTCCTCCTCCTCCTCCTCCTCCTCCCAGTCACTCCTTCATCATAAAGACCACCCTCCCTATTCATCACACATGTCATCACGCTGCTGTTTGCTCGCTTCAAAACAAACAAAACTCACGCTGAGTCCTGAACAGGTGGCTGCAGTTCCTACCTGCACCAGAAAACCCGGCAGGTCTCCTGTCATGTCATGCATCTACTTCCTGTTCAGTCACACTTCCCTGGAGGACGCAGACGGCAAGAAACTTCAGATGGGAAGTGTGTGAGGTCGAGGTGAGAGAAAATGTGATTTCTCTTAAATGACGGGACCCTGCTGAGTGACATTTAGCCCACGTGTGCTCGGCGCCGCGGGTCCACGGGAGGGCTGAGATGTCGCAAAGCTATTATTTTGGCCAAAGAAAGGTTTTCTATAAATGGAAGGGCAGAGATGCCCTCTGGCACCGCTGAGGTCGCAGTTTTTGCCCCTTAACCCCGGCCACAGTCACAGGTTGAGCAGAGTCAGAGGTGTTGAAGTCCGGCTTGGGTAAACTGTGATTGTTTGGCATTGCTGGTAAACACACTGGCTGCCTGTGCTCTGCTTTTGTCAAGGATTCTCACGTAGTTACCAGCTGTCTTAGAAAGGCATGCTGTGTGTTGTTATGGTCAAGACAGGAAAGGCTGCAGAGAAACGTCACTGTTTGGCATGTGAGTGTGAGGATACATACTGTGGAAAAACATCCATTAATAGCAAAGTAGTGTTTCAGTTTTTATTCAAGCGTTGTTTCCAGGTTCCTATAACGTTACTATGAAGTCAGCTAACGAGTTTTACTATCGTTACTTATGACAATAATATTTAGAAATGCCACAACACCATAAATTAGGCCGTCTGTGCCGTTATTAAAGGATTTCCATGATCCTCACTAGAGATGAAAATCTAATGATTGCATTAAAAAATATAAACGCTCTTGTTTTAGAAGAAAGTACACAAACACAAGCGCGTGAATTATCAGAATAAACAATCTAAACAGGTTCAGTGATTGTTTTGAATCACAAGAAAGAAGCACAAGAAGGCGCCGGGGTGGAGAATCTGGAGCCTCGTGGTAACAGCACTGATGACGCCACGTGCGGTTGCCAGGCTAGTGGGTAGAGGGATGTAAACAAGAGCCAGGATGCCATGTCTCTGCAGGAGGCTACAGTGTGGACGTAACCCCACAGCAGCAGCTCAGTGTTCAGGCTGCACACAGGGTCCATCTCTTTGGGATTTATTCTGCAGACATGTTGCTGTGCTTGAACCCACCATGCCATACGTTTTTCTAATTATCGAGTAGCTTCAATACCAACAACACGTATGTTACCTTCTGAACAAAACAAGCTCAGTCGTGTGTTCAAAGCATCACCTCTCGTGACGGCCCTGTTGCAGATGGCACTGGGTGTGACGGCATTTTAAACTGATTTCTGAGCAGATTTATGTGTTTATCCTTGATGGACATTAAAAAAAATCGCACGTCATTCCAATAATATAAGTTCTGGTTTGACTTTGTAGATTTTGGCACAAAATCCGTCCGTCAGAGTCCCGGTAAGAACTGAATCTTCAAACATTTTCATCCAACGAGTTTTGCAACAGACAATCTGCCGAGCACGCTCCCTTTAAGGAGGAGTGTGCAGGACACCGTGAAAGCCTTCGACACACGGCTCTTGGAGAAGGATCTGGGATTTAGAGGGTGAGGCTTCTTCAGCCCCCTCGGCCCTGTCTTCTTTCCCCATCCCAAACCTTTACATTTTAAACAGTGAGCTAAAGGTGTCGGCGCCGGCTAAATCACTTCTAATCTCGTCATCGAGCTGTCAGACTAAAAGTGCTCAGGATTCAGTCGTCCCCGCTTTCTGGGGTCAACATGTGGAGGAAATCATATTGGATGACAGGGTGAAGGAGTCATCTCCTGCTCTGACCGCGGTAATCTAGATTTGGCGGCTGGGAGCAGCCGCAGGGGGAGAAAGGAGCTCTGAACAAAATTATAGGTGGGCCAGAAGGGCATTTTCATCAGGCGGACAAACTCACCTCCTCCTCTGAGAGGCTCGTGAGCTGCAGCAATTGAGCCGCTACATGGAAAAGCTTTTTGTCTGATGAGAGTCGAAAAGGGAAAGAGAGAGAGAGAAGGAGTAAACACTTCTGGGGGACTTGCTCTCTGCCTCTCATTGGCAATTATGGTGCTGCTGCAACAGAAATGTTCAAAGTGCCGTTCGGAAGGGACCGGAGCACTTGTCCTTTACATGACTGAGAATCCGGCTTAGTGCTGCTTTATTATCACACATTTGCCAGAGTCTTCAGCACAGCGTGAAAGGCCTCAAACACTGTTTACTGTATGTGCCCTTTTCTTGACATTCCCAGTTGACTCTTGGCTTCGGATTAGGACGCCATTGTTGTTGTGTGTAACGGATATTCTGTGGCCTTGTGGCAAAGACACAGCGCTGTTTGCCACCTGTGGACTCTGGTGCCAACGGGATGGTGTGTGACTTTCACCGCGCCCAGTGCAGCAGAGTGAACAACGTGGCCGCGTCACTCGGCTCGCTGCCTGCCTCTAAGTCTGCCGCTATTTTGGGGTGACAGCAGCTGCCAGGCCTGTTTTGTCAGGGCCTCGCCGAAGGAAACAATGTGAGACTGGAGTTAGTGTGTTTGCTCTCCCCAGTCACGACCCAGAACATGTTAACAACATACGACAGTCTGTAGCCGGGTCCTAAAAACGTGCTTTTCTGAAAGACTGTGATCCATCGGTCAGGAAAAACCGAACCACAGTTGTGTTTTAAACCTGCTATTTGCTGTTGTTTAGGCTAATTTCTTGTTTCTAGCCTCACTAGCAACAGGGATGCAGGAATAGCGATGTTGGATGCTCTCAGGATAAACTGCGACTGATTCCTTCACTCTTCATTCAGCACCATTATCAAGTCAAAAATCTAATGCAAATGATGCTTTGTGACCAAATATCTGCAAATCTAATGTGCTAACTAGCAAATGTTAGCATACTAGCACACTAAGATAAGATAAGATCAGCTTTATTGATCCCTCATTGGGAAAATTCACGTCACAGCAGCTCCATGCTAATGAAGCATCGTAAGAAACAAGACGAGGAATAAAAAACTAGTATAAAAATAAAGATTATGCATCTTGGGTAATTAAACCCAAACTGTCGGCTGCACACGGCGTGTAGAATCGCACTTCAGAGTTATAAAACTGTTGCACTTGCAAAGTTTTGGAGAGAAATAAACCGTGTTACAGAGCTAAGAGAGCAGTAAACTAAATTGCAAACCTCATACCTGCTGAACACCTGATTTTTAGCATTGCTGTTGTGTTAGCAGTAGCTCAAAGCACCACTGTGCCTAAATATAGGTTCATACAGCCACTTGCACGGCTCTATACTCTTACTTTGGTCCCTGGTGCCTAATTAGCAGCTCCATTTGCATTGTTATTCCCACTGTAACCTTCATTTTGTTTAACCAGAATCATTTTCTGAGCTGCAAATATCACAGGAGGACTTTTGTTTACTGGTAACCGTGCTGGTCGGTGTGTTCCTGCAGGAGGAAGCCCGCCCTCCGGCTGCTGATACGAGGCTTTATCATCGTGCTCTTTTCAAAACAATATTAAATAGTTTAAAACAAAAACACACTGAGCCTCACACAGCAGGCAGCGTTGGCCCAATGCATTCAGGTTTCTTAATTTAATGCTAATGCTGTTACCGGTTTGAATGGGATGGGTGTGTGGAGTGTCTGGTGTCTGTCTGGACCCACAACATCATTAGTATTTGCCCTCAGAACCGCACACAGACAAATCGGACTGTTCCTTTGACACATTTATTTGAGGTTGTCTCGACCTGCGGCCATCTGTGCCTGCAGAGGCTACAGGCTGAGGGTTGCTTGATCCACAACACGATGCACTCGTGGGGCCAAATTCTCGCAGCATTCACACCATTAGCGCTGGACACCGGCAAGTATCAGGTGTGATAATTACCATCCCCCCAGGGCCGGGGTGGGGGACGAGGGGAAGGAGGAGGCGTTTCTAATTCGGAGCTTCACTATGTTTGGCCACCACAATGTCAGCAGGATCTCATTTGGCACAAACAATCGGTGGAGTATAATTAGTCTGCTGGACTGGCATCATATTCAAAACTACAGAGAGGAGTTTTCACGATAACGTTCTTCCCCAAAATCCATTTCATGAGCAGCATCATGATAAGAAATTCTCTCGGATTGGGCTCTGCGGATTCCATTAAAAATCATTAGCTGCACAATGACCAGGCGGCCGCGGCTGTACTGAAACTCACCGGGTCTTAAAAGTAATCACAGCGTTTCCTCTTCTCGGCGGAAAGGAGGAATAAATGAGGCAACTCCTGATTGATACTTAACATCAAACAGGCTTTCCGTCGGCTGGTTCAGTTTAATTAATTAACACGGTCACTCGGAGAAAATGAATGTTTGGAGGCGGAGGGATGTTGTTGCCGACCGGCCACGCCGCAGGTCATGACTTTAAAAGTTCATTTGAAGTTCAGCTCTCGTTCTGCAATCAGACTGAAAGCAAACGTGTGCGTTATGTCAGATCCGTCCTCCAGCCTGCTGGAGATGCTCCTCAGTTCACACCTCATGCACTCAGTGTCCGCTCAGCCCTTAAAAATACATGCGGCTGCCGCACCTCTAGTGTGTCCAGCTTCCCAGATACAGAACATGATTTGGATTTTAACACACGATGGGAATTTCCACTCGTATTGTTAGCACAGTATAAGGACCCTCCTCTCTGAAGGGCTGCCAGAGACGTGACTCATCGCTTGTACTCAAACTCCACATTTTTCTCGCACCGTGATCAGAAACAAATATCTCAGGGTTTTTTTTCATTAAATTTGTTCTTGTCAGTTGTCTTTCATTTGTTTTGAAACCTCTGAAGCAAGCTAGCTTCATGTTTGGACTGAGACAGACAGACAGACAGCCAGAGGCCTGGGGGAGACACATCCATCCCCTCCCATGCTAAGCTCTTTACGCCTCACTGTGAGAGTGGTTGGGCTGCTTCCAGGATGGCTTAAATCACGGCTAAGCCACTGTGGGATTTGGGGTTCCATGCTGCATGTTTTGATTGTGGGTATTTTAAAATCTGAATAATGGCGCAAACTGTAGTAGAAAAAAGCTTAAATCTCTTATTCATGACGGAGCAGAACATGCTGTTTGGGTCTAATAGGAGCGGCTCTATTATGTCACATCAAAGAGTTATAAAATGCAAAGAGAATCCCGAACAGGCGTCTAAATGAACAACAGGGATGTTCACCAGGATCCAGTCCGACCGTCGGAGGATAGCAGCATTGTTTTCACAGCTCAGAAAGGAGGTTGTCAGCTCTCGTAGATCGGATCTCTCACCATATACAGAGGCCCGTGTCAAACAAACAGCGGCTCGGGTTTCAGGCCGCGGGTAGTTACAGTGCAACCTATACAACGTGAAACTGAGCACTAGCGTGTAGCCGCCAAGGGTTTACAGGAGGATCCGGTTTCCAAGTGCTTTAACCTCCATGATTATTTTAATATCTGTGCAATATGGCTAATGGTTAGCTGCTGCCTCACAGAGTGGAGGTTGGAGAAGTTACACGTGATCAATGTTTTAACTTATAAAACACGTACTGCTGCTGAAACGACTCTTAGTATTATCATTACCACCACCACCGCCTCTCTTATGACTGCTAATAACACATAAACCTGAATAATTATGATTTATGTTCTCTGCAACCTGCTTCCCAAAACGCTTCACACAACAATGAGCAAAACATGACGACAAAAACTAACAATCCAGCTCAGTTGTTGGGTAAAGGTACAAATATTTAACCTTCAAACATAAGTTTTAAAAACAAAAAGGAATACTAAAGAGTTAAACCAGGAAAGCAGGAAATGTCACATCACACAGAATGGTTTAGTTTTTAATTCCAGACAGAAGATCTTCTCAAACGTGATGAAATATTTATTTCACGCGACTCCATTTGCAAGAATTAAGAAGGTTTTTGTCGCCTTCTTGCACCTAAAGCCTCAGGTGAAGGTTAGCTGCCACGCCGAATTTATCACGGCAGATTCACAACTGCAGCGGGTCGGTCGACCTGCGCCGCGGAGAAGGTGTAAATTTTTACAGCGCCGCTCCGTCAGACACCGGAGACACAGCGAGACGCCGAATCGATCGTGGAAACGCTGAAGTAACGCCTCGGAAGAAAACGGCAGCAAATCTAGAAACTCTCTGTTTAGCTCCAAAAGAAAAGACAAAAAGCAGCGTTCAGAATGATTTCCTGGTCTTAAAGTCCTGACAGCTGGTTGTACAGGAGGGAGGGAGGCCGATACCAGTGAGTGTGAGGAGACTTGTTAAATATGAGTTCATCATTTTACAGCCACAAGTGTTTAAAAGGTTCACCAAACATATTAACACTGTTTTTTATTCAATGACTGATCTTTAAAGCTGTTAGAATCAGGCTGCTTATCCTAAACTATTTGGTAATTGTGCATTTCATACGCAGTGAAACAAGAACATGAACGATGGAGGTGTTTCTGCTGTAAGTAAGAAGCAGGACCTCCTAAATCCAGAGAACATGATGAGTGGTCCGAGGATCTCCGCAGCGCTTCATGCTTTATTTATAGAGGAACGTCGTGTTAAATAAATCAGAAAACAACGACGTGATGCTGTTTCAGTGACGTTCCGATCAGCAGGTTATTTAGCTGCGTTTTATGGAGATTAGATGAACTGCAGCTCTGTGTGTGAAACTTTACGTTGCTGAGGATCATTTGTCGCCGGCGTCGTGCCGTGAGGACGCAGCCATTTAAGCCATTTAAGCTATTTAAGCTCACACATGGAACTGGAAATATTGGTGGTTTCATCAGTCTGTTAAAGGAAAGTTCTGTCAAATCACTTTAACGTTGAAGTTCCCAAATGGTGAAAATCCATTTTTATTGTGTTTAGTGGTTGTTATGAACATGAAGGTGTCACTAGATAACCCCCCAGCTTTATAAATCAGGAAGAACTTCACCGACCTGCTGCGTTCCAACTGAGGAACCAGAAGTCATCAGGCTTTGTGTAATCTTACTGCCTGCTTCTTCTGGCAGCTTCCTCACATCCCATCAGGTTTATTTAGTCTCTAGAGTTGCCTCCGCTCACTCTAAAGTGTCTTATTTATTTCTACATGAAGTGATGCCATGCGTGGCGTCATGTCGGCCACCATGTGTAACGTTGTCCTGTGTTAATATGCCGTCATCTTGTCCGTTAATGCAGCTGCACGCGCTTCAGTCTGTGTTGAAACTAGTGATACATAAATAGTTTTAGGTCAGGTGCTGTTGAGACTTTTATGACGAGTGACCACGTTGCTCATTTAGACGTGTCGTCGACGTTCTCACACGGCGTCAGATTGTCTGTCTGAAAAAATATCACCCTCTGAATGTTTGAAGGATATTTTTCAAGAGCAAAAAGCAAATAACCAGTTTGTTGAAATGCTCTTTGCTTAAGTTCCTCCGTCAGTGGCCTTGCTCGTAATAGTCAGATGTACCTTTGTGCAACCTCTCATGCTGCTGGGTTCAGTGTTTGCTCAGTGGGAGGATGGAGAAATGGTTTTTGCAAGAAACGCAGTTCAGACTCCAACACGGTGGGTAAACATGCTTTTATTAGTGGGATAATTCATGAATGTTTCATTTGGACAGAAGAAGGTTGCTCACATGTTGTATGAGCAGCTACAAGGTGAGCCGAGAGTCTGGCTGAAAAATGTCCATTTATCAGCTCATTAAACGTAGAACACCGTTCAGCGCTCGGACGCTGTGACTCACTCCGGGTTTCATTTCCCTCGCAGCCGTTGCCACGTCCACAGAAATTCAGTTATCAGGAAACAACCAACAGGTTTCATGATTTATTAACTCAGCTTTCTGATAGGTCGTTAATCTAATCAGGCGCTCGCGTTCCCTTGAAGCCGTTTTGCAATTTGTTGATTTGAAAATGTTTTATTTTTGTTTTTTTTTTTTTTTTAAATTTCATTTTTGGACGAGCAATAGGAACCTGCAGGAACCTGTTACTTCACGCTGCGCGTTCTGAAGTTCACTGAGCAGCACAGACGAGAGCTCGGCATGCTGATGTCAGGCTGCTGAGTGAATCAGGAAGTGTGAGCGGCTGCAGAGACGATGCAGGATCTTCCTCAGGCAAACCCGGCTCTCAGGAGTACTGACGAGAACAAGCGCTTTCCTCTGTGAGCTTCACTGAGCCGGGACAGGAATGCAGCTGATGCTCCTCTGATTTACTGTTATTTATATATGAGAAGGAAAATGTGGATTTCATTGTGTGTTTGATGCATATTGCATTCAGAGAGGGTGTTATTTATATGAGCGATAAATCAATCAAGCTGCCGTATTCTGTGATTTGGACAGCAGCTGTTGGAAAAAGTTTGCTGGTTATTTCTGACCCACTGTTGTGCACCGCAGAGCTGAAATGGTGTTAATAATTATAATGCCGTGAGCCTCTCTGACAGCGTGTGCAGAGAATAAAACACAATGCATGTAGCATGTGATCACGTATGTATATGTACATATGCAGTTTATATACTCTAGGACTAAACAGACACCATTTATGTAGTTTAGTGTTAAGAAAATTAAATGCGACAGAAAGAAGCACAGATGTTGTCTTTTTTTCATATTTACCGGCTTCCCTCTTGTGCTCGTCGGTGTCTCCTGCCGTCATCAGAGCGGCCGGTTGTTAATTTTTCTCTTCTCGGTCCCGTTGCACATTACAGCTGAACACAGTAAACCTGCCGTGCTGCAGGCCATGTATCCTAGCAGTAATAAAAACCTCTAATGAGCTACGAGGAACTGCTGCGCTGCCGTCTTTCCTCTCGTGTCTCCCATGATTACCAAAAACAATGTGTGTGTTGTCATGTGTTGTTTATATCAGCTGTTTAGATCAGGGGATGTGCCGTATGTAGGGGTGCAGTAAAAATCAGATTTAACACCTATAAATGAGAACATAACAGAACATCTGCTGTTATGGGTGTAAGGAGGGCAGACGAGATGCTCTGTGAGGTGAGACGGGGCTCGAACAAGAGCAGATAGTCGGTTTGATCTTCTAATCTGGCCTCACATCAACAGATGAACCGCTCATCAGAGATAAAGGCAAAGTTGTTTGGACTTATTTGTCCTCTTTCTCTGAGTCGTAAGTCACACGGTCCTGAAACTAATTACTTCAGATTTACTTACGTGTTGATAAATCTGCTGGGAAATCAGAGAACAAAGCCTGTTAAAAAAAAATAAAAAACTTGCCTGGGAATCCATCCATCATCTCTACACCTTCATCCTCACCAGGGTCATGGGGGGCTGGAGTCTATCCCAGCTGACTCAGGGTGAAGGCAGGTTCACCTGGACAGGTAACCAGTCTATCACAGGGCTACACTTAGAGACAGACAACCAAGCACACTCACATTCACACCTACGGACAATTTACAATCACCAATTAACCTCAGCATGTTTCTGGACTGTGGGAGGAAGCCGGAGAACCCGGAGAGAACCATGCCTGGGAATCGAGTTGTAGAAATGATAGCTAGCGTCAGAAACCCTGCGTTAACTTATTGAGCCAATAATCAGCTTTATGTGATCGCTGAGTTTACCGACAGTGAAGGATGTCCTGTCTGCACTGACCTTGCCGTATGGTACCGGCCCGAGGGCTTAAGTTATCGCACCCAGTGACTCCGGGGCAGCAATGAACTTTCTGTTTCCTTAAATCATGAAGCTATGGCGGGATTTTTGAGGAGGAGGTTTTCTTTTGAGGCTCCTGCATTGTCAGACGAGACCAAGGCTCCAGCAGCCAGGTGTTGCACCGTGATGAAACCCAGTAGAGTGCTGGAGATGAGATCATCAACATCAGGTACATATGAGCTAACCTAAAGCATGTGTGTAGCCATCAGCAGGGCTCTGTTGTTGTTTTTCAGCGTTTTTTATTGGGTTAAGTATTTTTGGACAGCGCCGGGTCACACCAGTAACGTAGCAGTGAAACTACGTGTCACCTTGTGAAATGCTTGCAGGTGGAGCTGGAACGTGTTGACAGCGTGTCGGTCAGGCTGTTGTTGCAGGTTCGTTCCTGGAAAAATGAACTCTGCTGTTGCCTCTCGTGGGTCGTACAGAAACTGAACGGTTTCAGAAGTCCCTCAGAGATCAAGGCTCGGTCAAGACCCGCATGCCAACGTGCACGACGGTTGATCTGTACTTGAAAGCTCAGCGTGAATCTGAGCAAAGTGAAGTCCTCTGATGGTGGAAAATAATCCGAGCGTGTGTGACTGAACCATCTTTATTTACATGTTCAGTGTTTTGGTTTTAAAAACGTTCCACCATGTTTGAAATAACCTGTAGATTCGTCTTTTATTTTTAGATCCATAAATAAGTCCAATAAGAAGATTGTGGTGGTGTGTTTATGTCATTCTATTAGTGAAGGTCTCTTAAATGTCAGACCAGACATTAACTTCTAATTCTAGGAAATGTCAGCGTAGAAATCTCCTGTACGATACAACCCGGTGAGAGACGAACGTTGTCTGCTGAACACATACAAACATCATTGGCTGTTTGCTGCTGCAGCTGCCAGGCGTCTGAGCTGAAGGACCTGGAAACTCTGCCGTCGGCTGTCAGATTTGGGAATGATGATGTTATTACTGAATAGCAGGTCTATCCCCGTGGAACTAAAGCTGGTAGTCATCCCTAATGATGTGGAAGCAGCTGCATGCGGCTCCACAGGAAGCCTGGAAGACAAAGGAATAATCTGCTTTTATTGACAAGATGAGAGAGAAATCCCTTAAACCCGCCGGTTTTACCCGCCGGCGTGGAAGTCGTAAAGGGAAATGATAAAACCCTGCTTTGGGTACTGTGCTGGCTGCACAGTGTTTTCTCACCCTGGGAAAGGTCTTCTGAATGATGCAACACAGGCCTGAGTATTACATCCAGCCACTCCAGACACCCACTGTGTCTGTCAGGGTTTCCAGGGATTCCCGGCGAAAAGAACATTTGTTCAGATTTAGTTGAATGAGTTTATGTTTTTTTTAAACGACTTGTTCTCTTCGCGCTGCACGCTGTGCTCTAAAATACCAACATGTGCAGTCTGACGGTTCAGCGCTGAGTGAGTTCTTACCTGGTCAGCGAGTCAGCGATGTGAGAAATATTTATGAATCAGTGCCTTCAGACTGAGAACCGCAGGGGGCTACATGGTGAGGGCGCGCAGCTTCAGGTACGAACCCATGAAATACAGTTAAAGAATAAAATAATAGAGAGGTTTACGACTGTGAGGGGGGCGTGGGAGAGTTGTAGTGGGCTCACAGGGGATGGATGTGGGAAAGAAAGCTGGTGTTTGTAGTTTGGCTCACTTATCAACGTCTGTGAGCTGCAGCAGCAACTAACGGAGGCTGTGATGGTGTTTTAAGATCATCAGCACTTGATGGCTGCAATTTGTGTTGAAAATCGTTTGATTTTTGAGTCATAACTCTGTTAAATCTGAGCTGACACGATGCAGCTGAAGTGTGTGATCATCTGCTGCGTTCTGCTGGAACACTTTGGCTCCTGACGTTCGTGTGGATGTTGCTTTGACTCGTACCAGCCACCTGAACATTCCTCTACTCTCGTAAACAGCTCGAGGAACGCGACCAAGAGCTCGAGAGCGTTGACACAGTCTCCAAACTCCCTGATCTAATCCAGCACTCACAGGATGCACCGGAACACACAAACCAGCTAGAGGTCGCACAATTCACCCCACAGGAACCAAATTAAAAGCTGTTTTTGCAGCACGAGGGACGACCTGCGTGACATCAGGCAGGTGGTTGTAATATTGTGATTATTTCTGCGAGTAAACGTCCATAAATGTGCTCAAAAGTCTTAGAAAAATTACGCTTAATGTAGCTGCTGCACAGAAAGTCCTGATGTTTGCAGGTTTTCTAAAGCTAACAGTTTATAAATGCATGAGTGAAGGAGCTGCTAGTAGCTGTTCTGACAGACTTTTTCTGATGCTATTTGCCAATTGTTGTTTTTCAAGCACTGTGTAACTAAAATGTGGAGTTTCACTGCCTGGTCTGAGTAGAAGTTGTGAGTGTGTTGCACTCCTGCCCCAGTAGAGCGAGTGGTGAGACGCTGCTGCAGCAAGGTGGGAAAAAGAAGTGTGCTGTTTGAATTATGTTAGATTAGTGGGGCTTGATGCGAGCGAGAGAACCAACACACCGCCGAGGTCTGTGGTTTCTCTGTGGTTTGTTTCTGGAAGGAAGGCTGACCGACGGTAGAATCCCCGGTCTGATTTATTTACTGTTGTTTAATTTGATTTGGCAGCGTGTGGTTTCAGAGGATGTCATGCGTGTTGTGGCACCACATCCGATTTTTAGTTTTTAAAACTGCCAAAATAAAAGTTTTGGCACACAAGCCGGTCAAGACATGAAATCCAGATTTTTTAAAAATACAATAAGAAGTTTTGGCACTAAAAATGCTCCTCGGTACCAGAACCAGAAGCTGAACGTCCTTCATGTTTGAGCTCATGTGCTGTCTTTCCTCTTCTCAACACATTTAAACAACACTTACGAGTCATCAGGCCCATGTTTCAGTCCGACGTCCTCGATAAATCAGTCCGGAGGGAGAAGGAGTAACTTTGGCAGGCCTGCTGATTGTGGCACGTCGAACCCGTCCGGCTCGGCGTCCTTGAGCCTCCGTTCAGTCGTGAGTCACTCGATTGTCAGAGCGGCTCAGGCTTGATCAGCATCACACACGACGAACCGATTTCTCACGACGCAGACGCACAAACATGTGGGGATTGTCTGTATGCTACTTATCCTCCTTCTGCTGCTGTCGTCACTGACGGTCGCCTTTATGTGATTGTTATCTCGTCCGATGGTGAGTAATGTCACACTTTCTGCCAAACTGTGGCTTCGGTATTCAA
This sequence comes from Stegastes partitus, assembly GCF_000690725.1. Lineage (NCBI taxonomy): Eukaryota > Metazoa > Chordata > Actinopteri > Pomacentridae > Stegastes > Stegastes partitus. The sequence goes on along the minus strand of NW_007579073.1, from coordinate 35,168 downwards.
TGAGATCTGATGCATGCATGTATCTCACTACAGTTCTGAGAGGGAAGCGTTGTGCTCTGATAAATCCACTGCTGTCGGCCCACTCAGGCCCCCTTCTCCCTTCATTCTTCCTTCAAAGTACAAACTGAATCTACATAAGTGATGTTAGCAGAGATCAGAGTCGCTCAGGAAGAAGCAGCAGAACCATCAGCACACTGGACACCTGAAAGGAAAACATCTCGGTGGCGCTTTCCTCCCTGATTGTTATTGTGATTCCTCACAGCAGGAGCTGTCTGGCTGTGAGGAAACACGTCACTGCCGTCAATAACTTGTGCTTGTGATCTTCACTTGATCATCATCTTCATCAGCAGCAGCAGCAGCAGCAGCTACAGCAACACAGTCAGAAGTGTGATGGACAAATTCAAATCAGGAAGTTTCATTTCATGTGCTTTTGGACCACAGCGCTGACATACCGTCACCTCTTCTGGTGAATCATGAAGCCATGTTTGTGGACGCCTGATCCACTGTTGGTTAATGAGTCTCTGTGGGTTTGTCATGACAACCGTAACCTATGAAGTAGTTTATCTGGTTTAAGTTGTTGATCTTGACCTGCTGGTGAGCGCCGCTTTGGATGGTGCTGCCTTGTGATAATTCTAAACACCGACACATAATGAAGCTTAAAGCAAATGAAGCAAGCTAATCTATAATACTTATTTTAATGTAAAACACTATTAACCCGTTGTAGGGCCCTCATTGAAATACAACCCTGGAGTGTTGGTAGATATAAGAGGATATTTTTTCTTTTTTGGCTTTTAAAAAACGTTTAGATTCAGGCTGCAAATCAAACTCAAAGCAGTTGCCATGTATGATTCCTCACCTGCTCAGGGTATAAAAACATCCACATCACATGTGGTTAAATGACTGTAAAATACACATATAAAGATGAAGCAGCATTTAATCACCAGTCAGACTTCAGGAACTTATGACACTTTAGTTGAACTATCACTCTAGCTCACTCGTGATTGGTCCGAGGCCGTAGTGACTGTGTTGTGATGTAGCCTGACCTTCACTGATTGGCTGGATGAAGCCACATGATTCTGTTCCTCGTCATTTTTAAAGCCTGCGGAAGTTACTGTGTTGGGTTCCTTGTCCGATAAATGGTTAACCAAAAGGAAAGGTGTGTTATCCTTTTTTAATATCACCAAAATTACACCATTTATTAGAATCAGAAGCTATAAAAACTGATGGAATCATT
>NW_007579073.1:861-33602 GCF_000690725.1 Stegastes partitus | reverse complement strand
AATCACCTTTTTTTTCCAGGTATTTTTGACACTTGGGGGCTCCTGGAAAAAAGTCACATGTTGATTCTATTTTTTTTTTCATTTTTTTTATTTAAAAAAACACACTTTACAGGTTTTTCTTTTTTTTATTATTATTGTCAGTAAAGCTTCGTTAAATCACTCAGACAACACTCCTGATTTCCATCTTCATCTCGCCGTGGTGGTGTTGTTTCCATAGCGATGTGAGACTTTACATCGCAGTGAGAAACGAGCCCACGGTGACTCAAACTGTGTCGGAAGCAAGAAAGATGCTCAGAAACCACTCAGGGTTCAGAGGGTTAATAAGTGCAGCTTTAATCCCCACTAATGTTTTCACATGAAGCTTTTTTTTTAATGTCATTTTTGTCTGAACAAAGCCAGGAACACACAGCGTTTAGATGTGGGTGAAACAACGGGTTATTTTTAGTGGAAATCTTTAAAAACAAAAAGGGATGAACCGTGTGTAAACAGTAATGATGGTAATTATGAACACAAAACATAAATCTGTGGCGCTAGTCGCTCACTATTGATGCTGCCTCTGAATGTTTAGTGACACCAGATGCAGGAGAGCAGCTCTCCACCGATGCTGTGGTTCTTCAGCGCTCAGTCATGACGTCTGGTTCCAGCGGACTGTGGACTGTTTAAGAAACTCATGCTGCAGAGGTCATATTAAGATCACGCTTCAGGAGGGTGCCGGGCTTCAGGAGCTCGTCCAGCAGCCCATTAGTATGCATGTTGTGTGTTCGCCTGTCGCCACGAGCACACGGTGCACAGAGCCACGGAAAGTGAACCGGGCTCTGAAGTGAGCGGGACACAGCTGTCTCTTAAAGGCTCAGTCCGTCATTTCACTGCCTGAGCCTGTATTTGCATGTCTGATTGGAGCAGTGTGGTTCTGTTTATACCCGGGACCGAGGAGGCTTTTCTAACTTGGGTATTTGGTGCCAGTACATCACACATGGACGGACACGTCACTCAGACTGGATGTCATCGTTTAGTTCTGACTCTGATTATTTTTGTTGGTTGAGCTTTTTGAGTCGAAGCCATTTCTGGGCATTTTTGCCTCCTGTCACGTTTTCACTCCCTGTGGGCTCGTTTAAAGTCCTGGACCTGTACGGAACCAGCACAGCCGTGGCTGGACGTAGAGGGAAGTCAGAAAGTATAGTATAACACAGTTTAAATGCTATAAATCAGATTTTATTTAAAAAAGAAGAAGAAAAATTGAAAGTTGTAGTTCTTTGATTACTTCGTTTTAGAACCTCCATAGACTGATGGTCTGTTAAAGGAAAAAGACTTTTACTTCTTCCAGAGATGATTTTGTTTTCTTTCTCAATTCCTAGTTGTTTATTATTTATTTATTTATAGGATTATAAAGTGGAATAATAAAGTGAAAGGCGGAGACAGACACTTACCACCTGTTTTTCATTTACTTCTTTTCAAAACCCAACATGAATGAGATTTCTGTATCCAATTCATATTTTTTATTTTTTAAACTAAAATATTCTCCGTGTTTTGTTTTTGGTTGACTTCTAATTTTTTTTAAACTTGAAGCCGAGATGTCCAACATTTTTTCCTCAAACGTGTCAATCGATGGACAAACTCTGGATGTTTTCCGACTTAGATTTCTGATTCGTTTCCAGACTTTCCTGCTGTCTGCTCTGAGTGCGCACGGCCTGCAGTTCAGTTGTTTTATTTCTCTACAGAATCTGGTTGAAGCAAACTAATTATTTTTGGCATTTTTTATACTGAGACACGTAGAGTAAAGAGATTTTGATCAAATATTACAGTTTTAAGCGTTGGATAAGTTCTCCGACAGAACGGCAGCGTGCCTCTCCGTCCCATCGGCACACTTTGGGGGTTTTGAGAGTTAAAATTCTTGCCACAAGGTTGACGGACAAAAGGACCATTTAATGATTGTTTGCTTGGCAGACACTAATTCTGATTGACACTGATTGAAAACCAACATTAAAATCAGGATTATTATTTGTGACGTAACCACATGACCTCGCTTCATGTTTAAAAAACCTCAAATCATCAGAAGGTCTCGTGGAGGTCAGCGGTTATCGTCGACCGTCTTTAGCAGCCAACACTCTGTCGATATGAACGCAGCAACAGCTTTACCCTGAGACGGCCGAGCTAAAGTTGTCTCCCACGTCCCAGACGGAGGGTAGCATGTGCTGTCAGCCGTACAGGGCAGGAGCGACTCTGTAAATGTCTCCCGTGTTCATTCAGTGTCCGTGTTTGTCAAGGCTGCAGTCAATCACGTTCATGGCTGCTGCTGTAAACATGCTAATTTGCTGTTATCGCCCTGGGTGGAGGATAAAGTGTGCAGCAGGGGCAACGGGGGGATCCTGTAAATAAAGTCTAGTTAGTCAGGACAGTGACTGCAGCCTGTCTCACTATCCAAAGGTCGTAACACAGATATTTACAGCTGCTCTAAATTTACTGGAACCACACAAACATCAAAACTAAACACCAGAAATTCAGTCGTGAAGTTTATCAGCAGCCAATCGAAAAACCAGCCGGATAGAATTAATACCTGCATAAAGAAAATCTGTTGATTCAAACAGCAGAAGTTCAGACGTTGTTTTCTTTCCTTCTCTGTTGTGCACGTCTGTGTTTCTGTGTTATGCTCGAGGCAGCTTATGAGCCAAAGCAGCCTTTGGGTCGGACAGATGGGCCGGCTGGACTTCACCAGGGAAGTCCTCGGCTCATTTTGTTTTTGGAAAGCCGGAGAAGTCGCTGTGGGACGCTCACCCGTAAGAACCACACAAGGTCAGAGACTCCTGCTGCCGTGAACGTCTCAGTGAGAGCTGCATGAGCTGGGTGTGTTTGATTCGCTGAGGAAACTGGACCAGCTTGAATGAAAGTTGCTCAGAACATTGGTGCAGAGGCCAAAAAAAGTTTTCGAATTTCTGGGTTTGTTTCCTCGCTGTCGGTGTATAATGAGCTCCCACTCAGCCCACACACTCTGCATTGACGTCACTCAAGTATAAATCACTTTACAGAACCTTGTGCGTCTCAGACTCATGCAGTAAACAGGAACAGTCGGTTTGTCTGCAGGTGGAGGCTCGACAGATGCTTCCATAGGGGACGTGCTGTGTTTTTAAAGCATGTGGATTTTATTTTATTTTTTTTATTTTTGAAGTTTTCCATTGACCGCTGGGAACACACAGCGCTGCGTCTGTACCTCATAACGCTTCCACGGTTTATCTAAACAGAGACGGTCATTTGACAGCACACACAGGTCTCTGGCATCCCACCAATGAGAGCTCTGATCCCTCGGTGACCGCAGGCTTTAAAAGAATATGGAACAAACTGACCTCTGCTTCTTCTGAATCCTGTTTTAGACACTAAAGCATCTCCCAGAGCGACGCAGACTGCTGCTGTAGAATTAGTAGAACATGTTTCTATCTGTCCTGAATGTCACTGAGCCCTCCGTCATTCAGCTGCACCACAGAGACACAGTTATGTTGTCGCCTGTCGCATTTTTAACTCACTGTGGGCTCTTTTTTTTTTACTGCATTATAAAGTTCTGCTCCTCTCTGGAAACAGCACAACTATGACTAGAAGTAGAAAAACCTCAGAAATGTCTTCTATAGAGTGTAACCGAGTTATATCAGAATCAGAACCAGCTTTAATGGCCAAGTACGTACACAACATACAAGGAGTTTGGTTTCGGGTGTTGGTGTCGCCCTGGGAATTTGCAGGAATAATAGAAATAGGAAAATTTAAAAAATAAAATAAAATAACTACAGAAAGAAGAGAATAAGAATGCCATATAATGCCATAAATTATTGTTTTCCAGACTCATCTCACGTCTACCGTCCTGCAGTTCAGCCGAAACAATCCATACATTTTCACCACATGGCTGTTGGTCGTTCTGGTCGGACTGAACAGCACAGAACTTTTTATGTTTAATTGAATTTGGTTCCTACAAACTATTTATTTTTGCAGAATTTTTTAAAACGTCACCTTTACAATAAAACGACTTTAATGAAATATTTTAAGCTTCAATTTTACCTAAAGAGCAGTTTGAGGACTGTCTGAAGGATGATGTAATGTAATTGTTCTTGTTGTCTTTACAGTCATTTTGGCTATTGAATTAAAAAACAACATATCTGTGAAAACCCCTGGTGGGTAAAGGGTTCCTGGCGTTAACGCTCGTAGCTCACTGTTACATTTATTCACTCTCTACCACTGACTGCCTTTACTTTTATATCTTCTTTTACAAATTCTACACTGTCAGAGTCTATTGATGCCTCCAACATCTTTATCGTCACATTTTCTAAACGCATCCTTGGATCAGCATCTTTCAATTGTGTTATTTTCAAAAGACATAAAAAAAAAACCCTCCCCCCATAACTCCTGTTTGAAATGTCAGCTCTCTCCCTACAGTACGCGTGATTTCTTCTGCCGAGGTGCAGCTCCTGTGTGTTTAGCAGGTTATTCATGCTCGGTGATGGTGAGTCACTCCAGGAGGAGTGGAGGAGCATGAGTGGGTTCTTTGATGTTTGCAGGTCGACTTCAGAACGCTGGAGACCTGCTGCTGCACTCTGCAGGCTGCACATCACAGACGGAGCCGCTGCCGGTATTATAGTCTGACGTGAACAATCCCAACTGTTCTTTCTTAACATACGTGATTAAAACGGAGTTTCTGGAGTTGTTCAGACGGCCTTTGTTAACACTTTTCAGCACGTCACAGCTGGAGTTCTGTTCCTATCCAGCCAACCTTATTCTCCAGGAGTCTGTCATTAAGAGACTTTAGACTTAAAGGTGGAGTCGGCGGTTTTAATTCAACACAGTTTTAGTGAAATCCAGTGAATGTGGAGTTCACACACAGTCCTGCGTCTGGATCGATCCACACGACAGGACCTCATGCATGGGAGTGAGAGGGACGCTAAATGTGGCTCATGCTAGCTGTAAGTATTTGATATCGAGCTAGAAAACCTACAGAGTCACAGACCCCACCTTTATGTCAGACTCTTGTCAAAAATAAAGACCTGACACCAAACTTCCTCGAAACCTTGAAGACTGTGTTGAGGTCTGAAAGAAAAAGACTCGTCCCTTTAAAGATAAGACGAGATAAAACTTTATTGATCCAGGAGGAAATTCTCAAACAGGCAGAGCCTCGTGAAAAAACAACAAGAAATAAAATAAATAAGCTAAAATTAGACTGGAGTAGGAAAATAAAAACTCCCTCTTGCTCACATTTTAAACACACAGAGAGCTCCTCTGGTTGCAGCTGATTAAAGATAATAAATAAAGATAAGATGTTAACTGATTGCTTCAGAAGGACTTGAAACTAAATTAATGTTAAAGTTCTGACCTCAGCAGAGACAGCGTCGCCTCCCAGCTGTACAACTCAGAGATGTTTTAATGATGCAGATTAGAAGAACTTGTGAGAAACTGTTTTGACAGAAACACGTTTTGTTTCTCGTCTCCGATGACTCCAGGTGGTTCCAGACTTACGCTGGACCAACGCCAGATGATGCGATTTGAAACTTTCGCTAACAGACTTAATTAACTCCAACTTGTTTGAAATAACTTGAGACTTGACTTGGACTCGTGCTGACTGACCTGAAATCACTTGGGCTTGTCTTAAATGTCTTGAGAGCTGCTCTGACAGACCTGAGATTGACATGAAATAGCCTCAGATAACCCGAGACGACGTGAGACTCGACTTGGACCTGTTACAAACAATCAGAGACTCGACTTGTTTCAAAGGTCTTGTGCGTTGACTCGAAACAGATTTCTTCTTTTTTAAACATCCACTGAGTTTTTCTTCATTTCACATGTTTGACGTTTCCTTTTGTTGCAGACTGACTTCTCTCTTATCTTGGACTTGACATTAAGGGACGAGCGTGTTGGCAAAAATAAATGCAAATTGGACTGAGTATGTTCTTGGCAGCCGCCGCCGTCGTCATGCGGCTCCTCTTTGTGAGTCTGAGCTCACTGTGCCCCCTTGTGGGCGGAGCCTGTCGTCAGCAAATGGCAGCGTGTGGCTGAAGATACAGATGTGATCCATCATCATCCGCTGACTGAGATGAATGATGACCGCTGGCTGGCACCGTCTGCTGTCACCTCATTGACAGGCCCAGCCATGACTCCTCGTTACGGCCCGTTTGCTGGATGCCGCTCCGCCGGTGGCATCGGCTTTTCTAGCTTTGCCACCAACATTGTTTCCGGTTTCTAAACCGGGACGGTCAGAGGCATAAAGAGATTTCCTGGCTTTCAAAGAGGGAGGGTCGATTAAAAATGCATGCGGGTGCTTTTTGTCATTACGGAGCCATCAGTGGCTGCAGGTCGACAATACAATTTCACATCATGGAAATGAATTAGGCTGGCCTCATTCATTATGCATGCCCGTTGGTTTCTTGTTCAGGATGGCCATTGTGTCATTTCTAAATAGATGAAAGCCAGGTAGGGCCGCAGATAACCCGCTAGTGTATTTCGGGATGTAAAACATTTGTTCTGCTGTCTGGCAGAAGCCTCTCGGTTCTTATCTGAGCCTCTGCGGGTCGAGCCCTCGTCTACATTAGCAGTGGCTTTAAAAGGGGAAATTAGGACACTGGTTTCACAGCAGCGTTAACGAGCTGCGGTGCTTTTTGACTTAGAAATATCAATCGATGCTGCTGTACAATCAGCATTAATGGATCCAGAACGTGGGTGTTTTCTAACCCAAAGAGCAGAAAACTGGTTCTGTAAGTGTGCACGGCCAAATGTGGAAAACTCATGAACGGGCTTCTGGTTGCTTCTGATGCTGCTGGGTTAAAAAATAAAAGGTATGATAGGTAACAGACTCTGTCCTCCATGTCTAATGATCATCCACCTTCTCCTCCTGGTAGTCATCCTGACAGCAGCCCCTTTATTGTGGCTTTTCTATGTGCAGATGAGACAAAGCAGCTTCTCCTTTGAACGTCTCGGCTGATTCCAGGTTTAATTGTTTGTATTTACAGTTTAGTCTTAATCTGACATTGATTAAGTTTCACCTGAGCTCTCCCTAAGCTGCTCCTGCTCTGCTCCTCCTGAACTTCTCATGGTTTTTTCTTAACCTGATGCCTCCCAGTCTGCCCAGTCTGCACCCAGGCGTCCGTCTATCCAGCAGCATCTCCCTCCTCTGCAGAGCGACAGAGTTAAAGCAATGCCCTGGTGTTTTTTTATTTCATTATGCTGCTCGACTGCGACCACCGAGGCTCCGGGCTCAGCTGCATCCTTCCCTTGTTTGTGTCTGTGGAAGCTGAAGCCACGTTCTGTCACCTCGCCCACTCTTCCTCCGCCGCCGGTTTGCATGATGCGCCGAGCTCCTGTGTGTTTATTTACACTGTCAGATATACAGCAGCCGATGAGTGTGTTCGTGACACTGCCGTTCAAACCTGCGACTCTTTCTTTTGGTTTATATAACACAATTACAACGGGCTTGACGAGATGTATCAAGGTCCGCCGATGCTCGTTAATAGCTGCTTGCCACAAACCTTGAAAAACACTCGTTAGTTTGCTGCGTTTGCTCCTTTGTTCACGTTGTGCTGATTGTCTAACAGATTATAGAGTTATTGTCGCTGCTGATCTGTTTGTCGGGTGTTCGTTTAATCAGTTCGTCTGTAAAGTGTGAGAAAAATGTTTTCTGGATGTTAAATCCCTAAATGTCTTGTTTGACTCTTAGTCTGAAGATATTCAGTTTGGAGAGAAAAAAAGTCAGATTCAGAAGCTACAAGAGAATTTTTTATCTGATAAAAACTGAATGTCAGAGATGCTTCTCAGACTTTTAAATGCAGGTTATTTTATTTGATCTGTTGTGTGAAACGTTACTTAATTTTGCACCATGAAGAATATTTCTGTAATCAAAAGTAGCCTCGCCAAACGGAGAGAAGTTCGTTTAATATATTCTCTTAAGCTCCTGCTCAAAGCATTTTAAGTGTAAGAATAAATTTGTGTTGCCTGAAAAATAGGTCGACAGTCTGGTGTCCTGCTTTTCCAATTCCCCAAAGCATCCAAAGATTAAACATCTACTGTCTGGTTCTGAACCGTTTCTGTGTGTTAAAGTTTGTTCTGGATGATTTAGTGCTCCACATGATGTTTGTTTTTTTCTTCTTTTTTCCAGGTGGTGCTCGTGTTCGCGCTCAGCATCGGAGCCCTCGTCATTTACTTCATAGATTCGTCTGAGTAAGTATTCGATCGTCACACTTCATGAGATCAGATCTACTCTTCAGATGTAGCTAGAAGACCAACCAGAGCAGGTCTGAAGATGGATGAAGCTGAGAAAGTTAACAGAACAATCAAGATGTCTTCCCTCTAAGTCCATTCAGCTTTTCCTGCCATCTGAGCCGTTTGGCACCAGAGCAGCTTTTTAAACCATTTAAACCATTTAAACCATTTGAACCATTTCTCAGAGCCAGAAGGTTATTAGATTCTCAACATCTGACCTGAAGGTGTACAATATGGAGAATTTAACCAAATCGAAGCCTAAAATTTTGCCAAAATTAAACCTTTTGCACCAACGAGATGCTGAAAAAACCAAAGACGTCCTCTTATTAGTGCCACAGTGACGCATTAATGACACCGCTGTTAGCAGCAGTCATGTGACGACGATTCTGGGATGTTTCTGCTGAACTGCAGGCTGTGTCCAAGCAGAACCATCATAGATCTAAGTATTAAAAATACAAACAAAAAATCTACAGAATGTACATTTTTTTTCGGTATTGGTTTCACCTGTGGTTGATTTTTTCATTTCTAATAAAATAAATACTAAATAAAATTCAACTCAAAGCATTCTAAGTCAGTTCAGCAGCACAGGAGACATGTTGGAGTTCTCTCTACTTCTTGTGCTGCTTCCATGGAGCTGCAGGAGTTTAAACTGCAGTGAAAAACGATCCTACAGCGAGTAAGATGTGACAAAATAAAAAAAACTGATGGGAACCAGAGGGTTAAATGTTGGCTCTGTGGCAATGAAATAAAACTAAAAATGTACGACTCACGTTTTATCGTCCTGGAGTCACTAAAATGCTGCTGATATGGTTCCAGTTATGGGAAAGCCATAAAGGGTTTAGTACCAACACATATATCCTCACACATGTGTAATGTGTGTGGTGCTGGCCTTATGTGGATGCGTGTTTGCTGTTCTTGATCCGACCCCCTTCCAGGTAAGCTGGTCTGGGTTTCCCAGCAGCTTCTGTGCCTTCAGATGAAATTTGCTTCATCTCGCTAATGAAAGGATCGCTCTTTAAAAGAGGCAGGAAAGTCCAGAGTTCAAAACAATCGCCACCGATCATCAGGACGGAGGAAACGGAAGAGCCTTTCAGCTGCATGTGCGACAGCAGCTCTGGTGCTGTTTGGACAGGAAGCGCCATTAAGAAGTAGAGCAAAATACAGCAGGATGAAAGCCTTTATGACGCCCAGAGGGAGTCCCCGCCGGGAACAGCGTTAAGGCAGAGGAGAGAGAATGGGCTGTAAACCTGAGTAATCAGGCCCACGGTCCTGGAGGCAGGCGTTCAGGTTATTTGTTATTTCATAGGACCGCGTCCAGCCGAGGGCGAGGCCTGCTCTGATGTGGTTTGCGAGCATGATCTCATTTCATTATCTGGACAAGCTCAGGTAGAGTTACAGCCGCACCGATGCCATCTGTGGCTTTGTGTTCTCAGAAGTCGCCTGTAGCGTCGCCCGGTAGCTTTTCATCTGATGGAGGACGACCTCCGCCCTCTCGCTTTAACCTCTTCACACGTAAGGAGGGCTGTTGTTCAACACACAACAGGAACAACGCTGCAGCACCTGTAGAAGCATGTACGCTGTATTCATATTCATGCCACGAGGCTTTTTGTCGTCTCCAGCCTTATCTGGGTCTTTCTATTATTCACACAGTGTTTTTTCACCACCTGTCAGCCCAACAGGCCCGGTACTTAGAGCCAAAGAGCAGCCGGTTAGCTGCGCTCTTGCTCGCTCCTAAGTGGCAGCAGACTGTAACAGATACAGCCCTTCCTGTAATTAGTCCTGTGGGGCTGCCGAGGCTGTTATATGACGGACAGGCTGACCTGACCGGAAGAGAGAGGCATCGACACAGCAGACCCACTTAGACTCAAAGAGGAGCTCCAACCGAGAGCAGATGAAGAAGCCGGTTAGGTCTGCGATGGAGTTTTACTTTAAGTCTTTAGCTGTGTCTTACTTTGTCACCTGTGAGTCAGGATGACACGGACTGCTGTTTCATAAGTGCTGAAACACTGAACAGCTGTGTTGTGATGTTGTGTGTGGTCTTTTTAAGCAGATATTTCTTATCATTAACTTTTATTTCACAGTTCTTTGGACACTCAGACACTTACCAGATAGCTGGCTGCCTCATATTTGTCTTTAACCTGCTGTAAGAGGCTGTTTGTTGGTTAAACAGTCTTTAAACTTGGTCGCCCAAATGGACAACTTTCGGGCAGAATAGTGATGATGCACGACGACACTGGGATCATCATTGTATGGGCTTAAAATTAAATATTGAATAGTGACAATCAAAAACTGATTTGTTTGAAAATTAAACACCTATGACAGGTTTTACATGTATGTTGGAGCAGGTGTCTTATTTTGCAGAGTGCACCTGCCAGTGGGTCACCACAATAAAAGTAGATATAATAATTAGTGATGCACGATATTAGTGTTTCTGGCCGATACCTATACTAAGATTTCTGATATCGCTGATAACCGATATCACTGATGTCGATATTTAATTTTTGTTCACACCGAAAAATGAGTGTCATTAAGCACTGTGAGAAACTATTTAAAAGAAATTAGACCACATAGTCTTCTTTATCACATAACACATATTTAAACATATTTTAAAATATTTAACGTGAAAGTCATTTCAGTATAAAACATCTGCAGCAATAGCTGATGTTAGCCAATCATTGGCTTTTCACATCGGACCGATACCGATATATCGAAAAAACACTAACATCGGCTGATACCGATGTGGTCACCGATATATAGATAGATTTAGATTTAGATAAAACTTTATTGGTCCCTTTGGTTGTGTACCTCAGTACCCTACACCGACAAACACAGGAGCACACATCAGTTAAGAAAGAAAGTAGAAAGAAAGCAGATATATTGTGCATCCCCAATAATACTATATTGAAACTTGATGCTATTTCTAATTACGTGGGGGAGAAAAACATGTATATATATCAGTATCAGTGTCAGCAATCAACCAAAATAGGTTGGAAAATATCAACATGTTGGCAACAATCCGATATCGTGCATCCCTGTTCATTCTGACTTGGTTTGTGTTGGTGTTTGTTGACGTGGCGGCTAAATGCTCCTCCATGTTCACTCTACTGGTTGTGAACTGTGTGTGTGTGTGACGGTGATGACAGCCAGCAAAGCAGTAAAGCTCCGTAAAGCTGAGGGGAGCTGCACATTTCAGGTGATAAGTCTTTGTGGATTCATCACCAGTAGCGAGTCCTTTCTCAGTGTTTTCATATCCTCACAGTGGCGGCGTTGTCACTTCGAGGTAAAGCAGTGTCTTCAACTTCCAGCGTATTATCACAGACAGTAAAATGACTCTGCTCCCTCTGTAGTTAAGCCTCTGAAGATGATTCTGGACTTTAATCCTCTAAACTTCTCCTGACCTCCCCAAATCAGTCTATAAAACCCATACCAGACCACTCTGCACATCTTCTTCTGTAGGATCTTGATCACATGTAGATGTGTTGTAGGAGGACAGGCAGGACCTCCCTGTGCCTCTCAGGCCTGGATCACACTAAGGCTCCGAGCTCTCTTCTTATTTTCCTCTTCATCCATAAATCTAGATATGAGTCCCCACTGAAGGACGGTATAAGGTCTACGGTACCATAGAACCCTCAGAACCGATGCTAGCGTTGAGTAATGAGTTATTGAGTAATATTGGGTCATTTGAAAGGGGACGTTCCATGTTGGCGAGCAGAGAGCATTGTGGGAGTTCAACCACTGGAGTGTCTTCATGACTAAGTCCTCTGTGATGCTAAATGACTTCTGTGCCTGTTAAGTAAATTATTCAGCTTTACAACATACACGTGACAGGAAACATAAACTGGGTTTAGATTCTGACCAATTCAGATCATGAACATCACCAAAAACAAAAACTAAAGAAACTAGACTTTTGCTTTTTTTTTTTAAGATGATCTCAGGGTTTCTATCAGAACAAATATAAGGTATGTCTGTTATATTCCTGTTAGCGTGTTTTCCACCCAGTTCAGGTGATCTTTGTGACCTTTCAGCGGATTTCATTCAAGGTCAGAAAGAAAAATAAACTCACGTGCAGCTTGAGGACCTTCTCCATGTGAGCTGCTCCGTCCTGTTTGATCTGAGCCAGAGAGGGACCGGCGCTGCTGTGGCCAGCGAGGGTTTGTGATCCATAACAGGCTTATTCCTCTTCCAAACCAGGCCTACTGGAACTCAATTATTTAGCACTGCAGGCCTTCCTCCGTTATACGGTCTGTCACCCTGCAATGACAGGGATTTGCCGGGCTGACGTGTCATTACAGTGAATAAGGGCAGAACCATCCAGCATGGTGGGACTATTCTTAGAGGTGCCAGAGAGAAGATTGGTTCGGATTTATTCCTGCATCTACAGGGTCGGTTTTGGGGGAAACACACATGTAGAACATACAGCAGCAGAATAAAGCAGAACTCAGCCCAAAACCCAGGAAGACAGATTTTAATCAGAACATGGACTCGTTCCATTTATATAATCACATCATTTACAGAAGTTCAGTGATTTACTGCAGTTTGTTGTTATTCTAGTAACAGAATGTGTGTTGTTTTGCTTTGAGGATGCTCAAAGCTTCATTCACTTTAATGCTTTCTCTGCATTTTTGAAGATTTTTGATTTACTTTCAGTCCACATGTGTTTCTGCTGCCTCAAACTCACATCTAGACATGAGTTCAGATCTTGCCAACATAACAAGACACAAAATACAGAACTCCAATCACTAAAAATTAAATCATAGAACGGTTTTACAGTTTATCCACAAAAATACAGCAGAAAACAAGTCCAGCAGCATTACGGTGCATCTGCAGGGAGATCTTACCTTCACCCAGCTGGACTCATACAGGTTCTGACTTCTAACAACAAGACCTTTATGAACATCAGAATGAGTTGTGAGTTCGATGAGGATGATGAGTGTTCTTCATCCCACCGCCGACCTCTTGATCATCAGCCAGAAGATCAGCCGAGTGTCACGGCGGCCTGTCGGGTCGGTTCAGAATAATCCCCCAGGTACTTAAATGTCACTTTATGAACTCCGTGAGGACAGCGCTTCATCAGAGGGGGTCTGCTTTTTTTCTTTTTATTCATTTATTTATTTATTATTTTACATAACAAAAGCAATTTGCTTTAATCCGGCCGGTATTAACCGGCACCGGGGCGGCTGCAGCTGTTGAGGGATGTGCAGTAGTGGAGCTGCAGGTCCACGAACCGACACTCGAAAGCAAACTAGAACCCGCTCGGCACTACCGTTGTTCATACCTGTGCTTCAGGGCTTCTGCTCATCTTGTGATCTGTTAAACTGACAAAAACATATTTTTTCTGGCACCAGTTGCGCGAGTTCACAAATTGAGAAGACGGAGCTCCAGAGTAGTTTTTCCTTCTCGATAGATAATTTTCGAGGCCTGAGGAGGCAAAAGGATCAAACAATTCAAAAATATAAGATTATAGAAAAGTAAAAATCTACAATCCTATATCAATATGAAATATAGAAACCACTGCTGATTGTATGATTGTTTATTATGACTGAATGCTTGATCAAGAATCTTCCTGCAATAAAACTCATCACAGCCTCAAACTCAAAGATTTGTGTATAAAAAGAGGAAATTAATGATAAAGAGAAAGTTGCTGCTCATGGATTTTCTGAGCTAATCAGAGGGTCATGGTTTCATCACCACAGCGCTGACTTTCATTCTAACACAACTAACATCACTACGGTAATTAATTAATTTCATTCAGCTGTTCATTCTAATGGTTTATTAATCTACATCACAGTAAGTTCATTAACTTGTTCTACTCTGGATGTACATGAAGCCTGTGTTTTCATTCTCGGTGTGAATAATGAATTGAGCCTTTCTTTGTTTGTTTGACTTCCAGGTGGTGGATGTTGGTACACAGTCAGACTAACCTCTTACATTCACGTTGACATGGTTAATTATTTCTCTTTATTTGAATTCTTAGTGCCAGATACGAGCGTTTTGAGGGTGAGACTTCACTACATTGCTAGCATTTGCTATGGCTGCCTGATTTCATAAGAGGAGACATGAACCCTGCATGCTTTTAACCCTTAAACGACTGCCTTGGCTCTGCATTCCCATCACGCTTCAACTAATATTTGTGTCCGTGAGATGGGAAAGTAATGCAGCGCCACGCTTCAATGTGAACTATTGCACCTGGAATACAACATATTCCTCAGACAGACTGCTGTGCAGTTATTTAAGGGTTAATCAGGTATATCGACGAGGTATTGCTTGTCTGATGATTAATGCATGCCCTTTCTCAACAGAAAACCGTTGGAAAATACCAACTATTGCACTTTTTTTGAACACTTATGTTCCCCTTCTGTTGGAAATCTTAAAAATGCAATTTCAGGAAAAGAAGAATGCATCTTTTATGTTTTACTGTTCTTGACATGTTGTTATAACGTTTTTTCTCACTCTGCCTTTGGACATAAACACACTTTGTTTTTTGTCTCTGACAGTCCGATCGAGTCGTGTCAGAACTTCTACAAAGACTTCACGCTGCAGATCGACATGGCCTTCAACGTCTTCTTCTTGCTGTACTTCGGCCTCCGTGTGAGTGACGTCGGCTGGTTTAAGAACAAAGCAGAGCCTCTCTTATCGCAAAGTGCTGAGTCTGACTTCTGTACGATTCACTTCCACAGTTTATTGCTGCCAATGACAAGCTGTGGTTCTGGCTGGAGGTGAACTCGGTGGTGGACTTCTTCACGGTCCCTCCGGTGTTTGTGTCGGTGTATCTGAACAGGAGCTGGCTCGGTAAGAAAACACACAGCTCGGCTCAGACAGCGGACCCAGCAGCATCCTGTGGTGCCACCCAGTGGACCGAACTGGTCTGACGGCTGTCGCTGAACGCACCACATAATCTCAGCACATCACTGAAGCTGCGAAACGGGAACTTGTTGGTGTTTAGCGGTCGTGGACACGGCGGCGCTGTTGGCCATACGAGTCTGATACTTCTGTCACGACATGAACTTTGTGTTGGCATGTTGCATGACACGCATGAACAATCCGAATGATTCCCATTGAGGACAGAGTGCATCAAATTAAAACCTCTGCCACAGCACAGCATGACAGCTGATTAGCATGATGACTCCAAAGCCTTTCTCAGAGTTACTGGTTGAACTCATGCTGGTTTTGCTTGACAACAGTATCAGACGGAGTATGGCTGAGCCGGGTGTGTCGTCGGTGTGGTTTTCTGTCCATCCCATGTGTTTTGTGCTCGCTGCGGTTGTCATTCACTCGACCTTCACCTCTCCAGCAGGCCTCTCCAGCACACCTGCAATAACACTCGAATGAAATCACGGCGTGATTGAAAAGTACGCGAATGGATCAAAACAGGTAATAGGCTTTGTTGGAGGCTGCAGCGCCAGAATAGAAGTCAATCTGCTAAATGTGTGAAGCTCATCACTCGGAGAGGTCTGTGAGGAATTACAGGATTAAGAGGGATCATTCTTTTCTCTTTTTTTTTTTTTCTGTTGTTGCTGCATTTCAGGTTTTTCGAGCTACTTTTTCTCCTCCTGTCAGCTGAGGAACAAAGCTGCCACGGAGCCTTCGCTCAGCAGCAGCGAGCTGCTTCAGAGCGGCTGTGACGGCCTGATGGCTGCGGTTGCGTAATGCGCCCGTGGATTTTCCTCTGGGCTCATCTGCTGTGACTTGTGGTTTGAAAACAACAAAACTAGAAGAAGGTAGAGCTGGCTGCTGGCTGCTGTTGCCATCTAGTGGACATGTGGGAGTATAGCTCTGATGATAGTTTCCCTCCCAGTGCTGCTGGTGTTCTGTCAGCTGCATCGTGTGGACAGTTACTGGTTTGTGAGGAGTCCATGTTTGTTGGTCACCTATCCGTAGTCTTTCTACTCTGCTTGGAGTCTTTATACGGTGGAATTTCTGTCTTTTTTGTGGCTGTTTTACATGCGTAGTTTGGAAACGTGTGCATTTCAGGGTCAACTTTTTAAAATGATTTGGCTGTTTTCTACTTTAGTGCTGACTTTTGAACACAAATACATGTTTGTGTAAATGCATACGGATAAAATAGATGTTTTACTCGCCTCTCTGGTAATTCTGACGAGCCAAGACAGTCTAATATTTATTTGTAGAACTAAAGTATAAATTAAATATTAAATTAATTGATGCAGACAGAGTTCATTATTATATTTTAGCTTAATGTAATTGACATTGCACTGACTTAAGTAAACGAACAAAGACAGCGATGACGTGTTTTCAGATTAAATGGAGACCAAACAGGTTAGAACATGTTTTAAAACGTAGATATCACCATGAGACGTCTTTAATTTATTGCTTTGAATAATCATTTGAAATAAAATTTTTCTGAACTTGTATGCTTAAATATCCAAATAAGGTTTTATAAATCTAAAAAAAAAACAGTCCTCATGTGAACTTCATTTCCAGAACAGAAATCTGAATGTCAGATATAATTTTTCTTTCATCTTGCTGACATGTTAGAGCGTCAGGTTTTCACAGAGGGGATTTTTCAGATCTCTTTTTTATCACTTCATAAATCAGAAAATACTGTCAACACCCAGAGAAAAATCCATTTTTTCCATGTATTCATGAATAAAACGCTCCATTATTCAGGCTGTGAATGGTGAATGAACAAACCTCTCTATAGCAGCCTTCAGAATAAAACCGGAGCGTTTGGAGTCTGTCCGTGTTAATGAAATACAGATTTCTGGCTCAGAATGTGAAAGAAAACTCATTTTGAGAAAACTGCCTCTATTGTAATTGAAAGTTACAGACGCTGAGCACAAAGTGTAGTGAAATAAATAAACCGCTAAATGTGTGTCTGGGATGTTTTCTCTTCATTAGTTTGAAAGAAAAATATCCTGAAGTCTCAGAAGTGACCAGTGCATGAAACAAAGCATCAGCCTGCAGAAATCTAACGCTAAAGACTCATCTGTTAGATGAAAATCCAACAGTTTCCTTCATTAACAAATAACCTGCAGATTACTACTGAAATCCAAAAAAGAAAGAAACTACCTATCTAAATTTCATCCATGGTGATGAAAGATATTACATTTAGAATGATGTGAAGAAGAGAAAAGCAAAAAAAAATATTCAAATTTAAGAGACAAGTGACAAAAATCTGTCCTAGATTATCTGATAGTTGCAGATTAGTCTTATTTCTATATCCAGTCTAATAGATAAACTCATCTAATCTAATCTAGTTTGTAAGATATCACAACGTTCTCTTGTCGTGACTCATATTTCAGAGCATCGGAGCCTTTTTGGGTTCAGTTTGCAGAGGACCGGTTGGTTCTGGTGGCTGTTCTGGCTTCGTTCCTCGGAGTTCGTGGCTCAGCGTGAGCAGCAGTGATTGTGTTGCTGCCGGTTGTGTAGGTGGTGTTCTCTCTGTTGTCTGACTTCTGACTGTGTTCCACACCAACCAGAACCAACCAGAACCAACCAGCACGTCCGTCACACGCCGGGTGTTCAGAGAGGAGCTCAAACACACACGATCCATACAGCTCGTCTGGATGACGTCGGACCTGCTCGTCAGTGTTCATGTGTTCTCAAAGGCCTTGTTCATAAAACCTACATGTGACTGAAAAAACAACAATTATTCATAAAGTCCAATCGTTTTCCTGCTTCAGCTTCAGGATGCTGCTCACGCTGACTCACTGTCTCACTGGAGGCTTCAATAGTAGCACCTGTGCTTCTCCTCAAACTGTCTGCTGAGAGAGATTCACAGATTAAAAATAATATTCAAAATGAACACTGATCAGAAAAAAATGGACCAACGTTTCCTGTTTTTGTTTTTTCCTTCCAGTGAGAGGAACAACAGTCCTAATCTCTCCCAGTAGGGTCAGTGAACAATCGGTGCTGGACGGATTAGTTTGGTTAAACGGCCGTCGACCAGGTGATGAGGCGGCTCAGCGGGGTTCGCTCGCAGCTGTCCAATCTGCCAAACCGCCAATCTGCCCGTCCTGCTGTCTGAACATTCGGACACAATCACAGTTTGCACTAATATTCCCTCATGTGCACATTTATGCTCGACAGGTTTGCAGGTTTTAGCAGAAAAACAACCTGCAGGCGGCGAATAGACGCTGTTTTTACTGCAGAGTCTGGATTTAGAGGCTTCACGCAAGTGTGAAATATAAACATCACATTTATCTCTGACAGGGAGAATAATCCGCTGCTCTTCCAGATAAGATGTTCGTGTCTTGGTGGCAGCCACATGTTGAAGTGTAAAAACACAGAAAGAGGCTTTTAGTATTAACGTGTCCTCTAATGCAGACGCTGGAAAGCAGCAGCTGATAACGTTCAGCAGGTGTCAGAGGTTGTGGAAAAAGATAAACTAGGAATGGTTGTACTTTACAGTTCTGTCATCTTCATGTTTTAGTCATTTTACTGGAACTAACTGTGTTTGATCAGAAAACTGCATCATGTGTGGAGGAAAACTGAGAACCAGCTCATGTAGCTTCTGGTTTTTCAGTTTAGTTGCTCAGTGTTGAGTTTACAAGCAGCTGATTAACTTCTAGTCCATAATGTTTTATTACTGGAACATTTATGCTCCATATGTGTTGACTCTTGGTGGATTTTTGCTTAAAGATAAACCCTGGTCGGTGGTTTCCAGTCTTTTGTGATGCCTCAAGTCTTCTCGTGACTCCACATCAGCCGACGCTTCAGTCTCCAAACAAACAAAGTGTTTTATTTACAGCTTTCGACTTGAACTCCAACCTTCTGCATCACAGTGAGCTGCTAATGAGCGTATCTACCGAACCCAGACGCCCTGCTGGGATCGCTGTTTGCTGCTGTGATTGGACGTAGTGTCCCCTCTGATGTGATGCTCACATATGATGCTTCTTGTAGGCTTCCGTAAGTCGGCCAATCAGAAGAAAGTGGGCTTCCAGTGAGGGGGGGACCGAACTAAGGGGGCTACATGAAGCGACCAAACACGATAAAAGGTCTGACGTGATGCGAAGCTGCTCTGGTGAACTTCCACAACAACAACAGCACAGAGCTGGAAGTGAGCGTGATGCTCCTCTTCAGCAACAATAGCAGTTATGACATCAGCTGTGATTAATTTCAGGATTATTGCAGAAGGACTAAATCCATAGAACAACACAATGAGCGCCATAGCTCCTCATCCCTCCATGCACAGCTTTACTGGCTGTTCACATGACTCGTGTTCTGTCGTGAATGTGAGGCAGCGAGACACGCTGTGCTTGTCCAAGATTAGAGAATGAAATTTGGTTTGTCAACAGCAGTTGTGGTGTCACAGGGATGAGATGTGGGCTGCATTGTGAGGCCAGCTGATGGACAGACTTGCTGCGTGGCCTCTTCCTTTCCCTGGATGAATCCTAAAGGAGCTTACACTCTAATATCCTGATGGGGAAAGGGTTTGCTTTAAGCTTGGCCAACGCGCCTGATCGCCGTGAGGATACGGTGAAGTTGCGAGGTGAATCACATCAAAATGCTTCTTCATACAGGAGCTGTTTCTGACGCCGGCCGGTTGGGCGCGAGCACCATTAAACCACCTGAGCGTGTTTGTGGACTTCTTTCTTTTTTCTGAGGAGGATCTTTTTGCTGCTCAACATCTGGAACAGTGAAGGTGTGGCAGTGAAGCAGGTTCTGGACTTGCAGCTGGAAACTTTTGCCTGAAATTTCCAGACATGATTCCCACTAAGATGTTAGTGTACCGGGGGCCCGATGGAGGCACGCGCTCTGAGGCGGCTTCTGACACAAGGAGACGCAAGAAGTCGACCGGGGAGCTCTTCCAGAAGGGCTACCGGGTCAGGATGGGCCACGGGCAGGTCACCGACAAAGAGGACCAGGACAGCATCTGCTACAGCCTGGGTGCATGCTTCCATGTAATCTCCTACTGGGGTAAGACCTGCGGGATATGAAAACGAGGGGGAATCTCCTCTAAAGCCGAGTCCTGGCGTGTCCAGAACTCTTTGGACTCTGTGTGTAAGCTGGAGCAGTTTCAGGATTTGCTCCGTATTACGTTTCCCATCTGGCAAACAAGCACTTGAGATGAAAAAAAAAAAAGGAGTTTTGGCAAAGGCTGGCCGCGGTTCACTTTGTAAATCACTATTTATTTCTGTTTTGTTTTTTTTGTTTGTTGGCAGAGGGATCGCCGGTAACGTCTTTGATTTGTGTCATTTGGCATCAGTGCAGATCCGTGTCAGCAGGGGAGTTTGTCAGCCCGATTAATGACGGTGGAGATGGATTTTACTTGATTGCTCACTTCTAGCTGAGGTGGCTTTTATTGTTCGTGCAGCTCTGACACAGTCGACGCAGAACCGAGCTGGTTGTGTGAATCATTTGGCTTTTGGACTCAGGTGGGAGGCGTTTAGTGAAACATAAACAACAAGGGGTGTTCTTCTTTATTAAATGTGGTTTTCGAGCAGCTTTCTGACACAGAACCGAGCAGTAATGAGGCTGTGAGCTGACGTCCATGCAGCGTGCGGTGCAGCGGTCGTGTGGAGGAGATCAGGCTGCTGTCATGTTGCCGTCGTGTCGTCCTTGAACTCTTGGCAACAGGCTCCATTTTTTTTCTCCCAATAAATGCCCTCAGATTCAGGATTTGACGTCACATCTGTTTACTCATTTAATTTGCTGTGACGGCGTCCACCTGCCTTTACTCTCTAATCCAGGAGTTTTATCCGGCATGAATGAAGCATGTATCAGGTAGAGGCCGGTGGACGGCGGGGCGCCTCACATTAGAACAGGTTAGGAGCTGAGGGAGACGTATCTGGGATGTGGAGCTCGCTGTGTCGTATCCTAAAATCGTTCTGTTAGTGCTCAGAGTCGCCTGATCAGTCGGAATTTACTTTTTTTGTTTTTTAATCAATATGAATCCAATGAAGCTGATAAACATGGATGAAAGCATGAAAGGTACGACGATGCTGATGCTGATGCTGATGCTGTTGAACCCGATCGACTGCTGCTGTCTGACTTGTTGCTAATCATCTCTTGTAATTTCTTTATGGTCTTTTTTTCTTTTCACAGGTTTGAGGTTTTTAAGGGCCTTAAGGTTGATACAGTTCTCTGAAATTTTACAGTTTTTGAATATACTAAAGACAAGGTAAGTGTCCTGATGCTTCCTCTCACACTTTGCAGACTGTCTGTCACTTTCCTCCTGCTGTATGTGTGCATGCACGGACCTGGTTTTATGTTGAAGGATAAAACGTCATCTTTCATTTCTTTTGGTTAACATTAACTTTACTCTTGTGTGTCGTGCACTCTCTGGACGTTACGCTGTACGATTCAGTCTTTTCTATTTGTGCTATTTGTGCTCAGAATTAAAGCTTTTAGCACAGATGTCAGAGAGAGCTTATAGCGCTGCAAAATGCTGTAGAATAATCTCCTCGCTCAGATGATGGTAAAGACAGAGCACACGAAGGATGGAGGTCATGCAGCCGCTGGGCTGCAATAAGTCCTGCAGAATATTACTTAAATATCCAGCCATGAAGACTTTTGGTCCCTCGTTTACATCTGTATGAGTCACATTGTTCACATGCATGGATGAAAATGTGACTCTTATGGTAGCATGACAGCAAGACAAGCAGCGTGTGCATCAGACAGGTCATTAGACACATGAATGCAGGTTTAGGAGTTAACTGTGTTGTGTTGCATGTTGTTGTTCTCACAGCGTCAGTAGCTCCAGACTAACCCTGTTCATAATGTTTACCATCAGGGTCCTTCTGCTCGACCGTCTCTGATTCGCTTGAAACTTTTTTATTGTGAGCTGTGAAGTTTTAGATTTACACATTTTATACTTTCTGAGATTTTTCTATTTATTTTTTTAATTGCCCCTTTGACCCACTTTCAGCACTTTTTTTTCTCGCTTCTTGACATTTTCAGCTTTGTTTGAACCACAACACCTCAGGAACTATTAAAGATAAAACATGTTTTACTGCTATTTCTCATCAAGTCATTGATTTAAAGTATTTTATTATATTTTAATATTGTATCTGCGATGTAGGTAGATCTAATACTCTCTGATCGTTGAGCACACACTGAAATAAATAATGCAGACGTCAACTAGTGATATTTTATTAACCATATTTAACTGCGTGTCACAATAATACAAACAAAACATGTAAAATACTTTTTATATGAAATACTTCATCACAAAAAAGAAGAAAAAAATGTTTTAGTGGAACTTTTATGACTGATTCAGTATAAAAAGTTGCACCACAAAAACAAAATGCTGCATCGAGTAATTTAAGAACAAACTACAAAATATTTCCTCCAGATACAAACATCTTGTTTTGTTCGCTAACCGCTGATATTAAAATATTCAGGCAGATCAGAGACGATCAAGCAGACGCTGTTCTAGAAATTCGACCCGTTTATGATGGAATGGTGAAAAACAACGACACGCTTTGGTTTCGGTTATATTTCATCTTTTATTGTCTGGCTCTTTCTAAAATAGCAACTCGATTAAGCTGGTGAACCTGTGTTCAATCTTCATAAGCACATGGCTAACTGCAGCAGGCTTCATCCACTTGGTAAGTCAGTGGCGGCCGTCTAACGTAAGGAGAAAGTCTTGTAATGAACCCAATGGCTGCACCAACGATGATTCAAAATACCTGACAGTTGTGTGTGTTTTTGTTGTTCAAATGTCGACTTGTCTTCCAGGTGGAAAACTCAGGGGATCCTTGGGAAAATTTCCAAAATTCCCAGGCACTTTCCTACTGGGAATGTGTCTACTTACTCATGGTTACAATGTCCACTGTTGGCTACGGAGACGTTTATGCCAAAACCACACTGGGCCGCCTCTTTATGGTCTTCTTCATCCTTGGTGGTTTGGTAAAAAATACCTCTTATTACTTATCCCTGCTTTAACTCCTCCATGCAACCAGTCATCACAGCCCGCCAGGTGTTCGTAAAACGCCGGGGCTCGGCTCAGGAGGCCGTTCACCTGTTGTTCACACTGAGCAGTATGTTGCATGTCATGTATCAGCATTTGTTCTGTTACACATTGACTCCTATATGACAATAACGTGTGCATAATCTGTTGTTAACCTGTAAAAGTGCGACGGTTTCAGGTGACTCCGCCCTCCTGCTTCTCCTCCCTCTTTCCAACAAACACCGTGAGCCGGGGATGATTTATCACAGCCCAGCTTTATGGATGTAGCAGCATGTCTGTGTCCTCAGCTTCAGTCCTAATCTGACAGAAAATATCATTTCTGGGATTGACCGGACCGGAGGAAGTAGCCAGAGATGGTTTAGAGGGCACCGCCAGCCGGATTATAAAGTATTATTCAGGACGGACTCGCTGTTTTGTTTTCTGTCTCTTTTTGATGATCAAAACCTTGTAAATGGCAGATTTCAGACTCACATTTTTTATTAAACCAAGAAGGTCGCAGCCATTAAAGTGATCGCTCAGTGTAAACATCAAGTAGCTTAAATTAATAAAAATGTGATATAAAATACACGACGGGAGGATTTTTCTAAACTTAAAGAAACTTAACTGACAAAATATTAAGAGGTTAAAGATCCTCTTTTATTTAAAGGCACTCATTCTGTTTTTTTCATCTAATTCATTTTTCATTGCAGCATCACAGATCAGTTGTTTTAGCATCTAAATGCTACGTTTTCAGTCTCTGCCTTGATTTAAAACGTGACCTTATCGATGGAAGCCACACTTCTCGATGGCGAACACTGATTCCTCCTCCTTAGTTTGTAGAACGTCAACAACAAACAGCTGTTTTGTGGTGAGTCCAGGCGGCTGGAGGGTCGTACAGCTTGCCATCCATCTTGCGGCGCTTCAAATCAACCCGACACGCGTGTTTGTTGGACGAAACATGGCACATAAGGCTTCTTCTTGATTTTTTACGATGACTATTTTTCCCGCTGCAGATCGACACACCGCTCATCATTTTTCTCCTTTTTTCTTCCAAAACCTTTTTTTAGCCTTTTATTTTTCATTTTCATTCTTTTTCTCGATATTTGGGATGTAACACCTTCGGGTTACATTCGCTCGGTTTCCCTTCAGTTAACCTGAATGAAACACACATTTATTTTCTTTTTCCATCCCCTGCTAACCAACAAGCATCAAACTGCTCCTGAGCGTACACTCGTGCTCCTCTTCCAGACTTGACAGATTTCTTTAAACTTAGAGGGCCTTGCTCTTCTTTGCTTGTCTTTTTTTTAGTCTCTGCTTCTGTCTCCTATCTTCTCCTTAGGCCATGTTTGCAAGCTACGTCCCTGAAATCATAGAGTTAATAGGAAACCGCAAGAAATATGGTGGTTCCTATAGTGCGGTTAATGGGAGAAAGTAAGTATTCAAGGAGGCTCTACTGCCTCCGCCGCAGTAGAACTTCTCTGCATGCCCTTTTCTTTTTCTTTTTCATGCATGTAGGCCATGTTTGCTCGCTACGTGCCAGAAATTGCTGCTCTCATCCTTAATCGGAAGAAATATGGAGGGAGTTATAACTCGACCAGAGGCAGAAAGTAAGTCAAATGAATCGAAACAGCAAACTTGTACTGGTGTGGTTTTGTGTGACTCAAGTGGCCCTCTCATAAAGAGGCGACTGATCTCTGCTCAAGTGGACGTCATGAGACTGTGATTTGAGATGTAACGATCTCAATTAGCACTGAAGTCACACCGTGACTGAAGAACTTGGCCATGATTCATGTGTTTACTGTACTGCTGCTGCTTGTCATGAATGAATGTTGGCTTTTACACTGCAAAGAAATCTCCTCTTAACACGAGCTTTTTGTTTATTACTGACTCCTGAAGGTTCTGTTTTCCTAAAACGAGTGAACAAACCTGCTTGTTGGATTGTTTTTGTGCACAATTCAACGTGTATCAGGCAGATTTGTTCACTTGTGTTAGAATAACAGGACTTTGGGAGCTCAGAAATAGACAGAAATGTCTGGATAAGACAGATATCTTTTCTGTGTAATCATGTAGACGTATTGTTGTTGTCGTGCTTAAATGTGACACATGGAGGATTTTCTCACTGTGATGGAAAACGTTCACTTTGTTTGCATGTGTAGAATAATGAAGGCTCTGCTGACTTCAGTGGTGCCAAAGCTTAAATCAGTAACTTCATCAAATAGCTCCCACAGTGATTACAGGTAGACGAGGGTATAAAAGACAGTACAGCAGCAGAGAACAACCAGCCAAAGTGTTTTAAGGTTCTAAGGTTACACATTAAGGGTAAGAAGCTACGACATTACATATAATGAAGATTTATCTGACTGTTAAGATTAAGAACGTTCAGTATTAGACAGTATAGCAAATTACCTGACTGATTAATAGAAAGAAGGTTTAGACTCTACAGAATTATACAGAGGAGTCATAAAGTCAGAGATAAACAGCAGCATCTGTCTTCGCTACCAGTGGAACATATTGAACTGAATCTGGTGGTTTTAGGATTATTTAAATGTTCAATCTTTAGGATTTCAGCCCTGGTTACTATGGAAACGCCTGATGTTCACATGGTATTAGCACAATAATCTCATATTGCAGGGAGGGAATCTGAATCCACAGCGGGAGCGTCGACTCCTACCAGTAAAACCACTACAGAGACAAAGACTTCCAGTAAATATCTACGTAAATGTAAATGCGTCTGTGATGGAAACACGCTGATGGATGAACGCTGCAGCTTCTGGTGTTTTTGCAAAATCCACAAACAGAATAAATGCAAAGTAAAACCAGCATTTATGACAAAATTTGGTGCCTTTTTGAGAACGTTGAGAAAAATATGTGCTTTTTTTTTTCTTTCTGAATTTCTGCCCTTGTGTCTTATAAAACCTCAAGATTCAAGATTCAAGCTTAACTTTACTTTATTTATCTTGGACTCTTCACTTAGCTGCAGCCAACACAAGCAAACAGGGACAACACAGTTAATAGACAGAATAAATACATACATCAGGCAAAAGCAGAATAAACATGAACATCATAGTCTAGCTTCATGAGTCTAAAACATGTCATTTTAAGTCATGCATTGACCAGTAAAATGATTATTTCCAGGAAAGTCTGAGTATAAACAGAAAATAAGAAAAACAACCTGCAGTCGCCCTTTAACTTTTCTTTGTAGGATGAAGGACTTTTCAGCGACTTTTATCAGTCAGACGTTACAGCAGCGCTCGCTTCAGGACCGGTACAGACAGAGTTAATAAAAAATAAAACTAAACAAGATCAGAACAAAAAGGTTTTTCATAAATCCACGGATGGCGTTTCCTCGCCGTTTATGGTACGATGAGAAAATCCTCCATGTTTGGTGATGTCGTGTAATTAAGCTGCTTACTGTCGGTGTGTCAGATTTGTGTTTGTAATCAAGTGTCTCCACTCATTCACATGATTTGATTTGATTCACTCATCTTCCCCTCATCTCCCACGTTAGACACCAGACACATTCTCTAACTAGCATCAGATCAAACCAGACGAGAAGAAGGATGATCACAGCTTTAGTGTTGCTTTAATCATACAGTGTGTGGTAATAAAACCACAGAGAGGAGGGAGAGATCAACAGAGACAGCAAAGAAACAGAATAATAATGTATTTATTCTGATTAATTGATTTATAACAACATTTTATATAAGCAGTAACTGCTTTTTAAAACCAGCCATGCCTTTAAATACCAGACTCATACATTTGGTTGTGTGCCATTGCTTGCTTCGTGCTAGTTTTTTTAAATTTTCTGTTTTTCTGTGCTTGAAACACTCGTACCGCTCTGCTCTGCTGCTTTTATTTTCCACGCTTTGCTTTTTGAACATTCTTGGCCTTAATCTTCAGTCTGACCTACACCCTCAGGACTAAACACAATCCTCAGTTTTTAAATAAGACTTTCACATTTTCGGAAATTCTCTTATTCGCTTTCTTGCCGATTGTTAAATAAAAAAAGATCGATGTTTGTGTGTTAGCGATGGAGCTGCTGAGTCACAGCTCCTGGTTTGCATCAGCCTCCTCTGAGCTGCTGATGTGATTAAACGCAGGCCAACTTTGTGTCTCAAGTTCTTGCGTGAGGAGGCGGTACGGCAGGTGGTTCCTGTTTGGCCCAGTCTTGGAACACAGGAGGACCTCTGCTCCATTGATATGCTAATGGAGCCGTCACACCTCTTCCTGAATCCACACCACACTCACTGCTTAAGATGTTCTGGTAGACTCTAATGAAAAACATCGACTACCACCAGTTGTCCTACATGTAGTAAAGAACCAGATCATGGATGTAAGTTGAAGCCCGTCTGAACCCCATAAACCCGCCAGCAGTCCTAAAAGGCCATGTTATGTCGTTTTTAAAGTGCCAGAATTACATCATTTAGCAGAAAATGTAAAGACAGAAAGACTTTTCCAACATTTTTTGATCTGACAGCGTGTGATAAATCATGATGCCGTGAATATGAACCCTGTTCAGGACTTTGGGCTCTTTTGGACCTCAGGCCAGTTGGTTTAGGTGACAGGTTTTGGTTTTTTACTTTTGAAGATTTTGTTTTAAATATAGAAAGGGGGACATTTGTCAGCATTTGGAACCAAACATACGTCAACTTATCAGAAAACTTATTTAACACATTATAAAGTCTGTAATGAATACCAACACTTATTGTGCACAGATTCTTTGGGTCCAACGGACCCCCGAAGACCTTCTACGTCTGGAAACATGAAAGTCCTGGATATGGATAAGTTTAAAGTTTAAAATCAAGATATTTCATCGAAATCACGTTTCTCTACGTGTGTCGGTTAAAATTTTTAGCAAAGATAAATCCTTGTCCTGATCAGATTCTATAGAAGACAACATGTTCTCCTCAGAACGCAGAGACTCAGCTGCAAACTACAATCATGTAAGAAAACTTCTGGGCCTGTTTGTCTGAACTGAGCTCAGCTCTGGACTGTTTGTGTCGAGCAGAGAGAAGAGAAAGGTAGTGAAATATCTATAGGTCGTGTAGATTCCTTTTATCAGCATTAGTTGATTACAGTTCTGTTTTTTGTTTTTTTAATAAAATAAGCATTTAAAAAAAATCTACTTTTGTTTTTTTTTTTTTCTTTTATGAATATTGGCATCAAAACTGTGTCATACTGCACGAAAAAAAAAAGTTCTGTCTACATCTAGTCCTGGTTGCTCTGGTTCTGTAGAGGTGCAGGACTTCATGAAAATGAGTCCACAGCGAGTAGAACTGTACCAGAAGGACAAAACCTCCAGAAGCTGCTTCGGGTTCAGAGGGTCCAACTGGTCTTACTGTTCATAGATTTACAACATGCACATAGATCGGTTCAAAGCTTGTCATCCACACTCAGCTTCCAACAGGTCCACCGACAGAGAGACAACTACAGCCAGGATGCAATTAGCTTAGCTTAGCATTCAGCTCCCTGTAAAACCACGTTTGTTCGTTCTATTTTCTGTAGCGTGAGATGTGCTGAGAGACACATTGTCCACCTTAAGGCAGAGCTAGGCTAGCTGTTCCCCTGCTTAGAGTCCTTATGCTAAGCTAAGCTAATAGCAACACGACATCGATCTTTTTCTCTCGACTCTCGGCAAGAGTGCGAATAAGCGAACGTCCTTTTGTGTCCGAAGCTCTGCAGCTGTTTCTACAGACAGTGACATTCTGCTGGATGCCTCAGCGCTCGAAACGAAACGTGGCTTCTGGTGGCTGCTTTGGTTCTTCTGTCGCTCGCCGTAGTCGTCCTCGTGGTGAAGAAGTCGGACTTGGTTCGGGAAACTTTCTCAAACCAAGTCTGTGCTTCATTTGTTGGGTAGCTTAGCAGAAAACTCGCAGTAGGAGCTTCTTAGATTTAGAATGTTTGTTTGTTCTGTTTTCTATCATTTGAAATTGTTTATTTCAATTTTTCCTCTTTTTTTTTTACTATTATTAGTGATGAGTAATAATTTATGAAGAGTTTTTCTTCCCTGTGATGATGGTAGGTAGCTGACTCACAGGACTGGCTCCTTAGTCTGATTCTATCTGAGCAGTGGACTCAGTGGTAATACTCAGAACTGGATTCATCTCATCAGCAGGCATCAGTTTCCATTCTGACCTATTTAATGTCCTCATGGGCCGGACAAACCCGTCAGCGTCATTATTTCTTATTTTTCTTCCCTCCATCGTCTTTATTTCTACTTCCGGTAACTCTCATCACTCTTCACTGTTTTCCTTCACAAACGAGCAGAACACGTGGATTCAGAATAAACACAGAGACGTCCAGCTGTTCTTCCACAGCAGCGCTTCAGATGAAACGTTTACTCACATCTGAATAATTTTTAAACACAAATATGATGAAGTTATGTAGGACTGTGTCCAAACCGGGTTCCTTATATAAAGGCTCTGTGGGATCCAAATAGACTGTGTGCTGATTTCATAATCTCCATCTCAGTAAACTGATCCTTTATAATCTGATAGTGAAATCCACTCTGACCTCTCATTCAGCCGCCCAAACATCCCTCCTGTAGCGTCGTTTTGATCACTTCCATGTAGGTTTCCAATCAGTCACCATCACATCCCCCTCGTCTCCAGATCTCCATCTGATTCCAGGATAGACATGAAGATGAAACAACAGTTTGTTTCTGGGTTGTTGTTGTTGTTGTTGTTGTTGTTGTTGATGACTTTTGCTCTCACTGCGTTTTAGTTTCATTGCTGCTCTGCACCTCGTTTTCCAGGCACATCGTGGTCTGTGGTCATATAACACTTGAGAGTGTGTCCAACTTTCTAAAAGACTTCCTACACAAGGACAGGGATGATGTCAATGTAGAAATTGTTTTTCTCCATAAGTAAGTACAAAACTTCTTTGCTCATGAAATAAATTCTACGTGTCTCCTTGCAGATTTAAGGGCTTCTGACTGTTTTTCTTGTAGTATTTCCCCTAATCTTGAGCTGGAAGCCTTGTTTAAACGGCACTTCACCCAGGTAGAGTTTTACCAAGGGTCTGTCCTCAACCCACACGACCTGGCCAGAGTCAAGGTAACCCACAGACTGTTCTGCTGTGGCTCTGAACTGAACCATCATGCTGTAGTTTACCGCCTGACACTGACTTCATAACGCTGTGTGCCATGCTTTTAGATTGAATCAGCTGATGCCTGCTTGATCTTAGCCAACAAATACTGCGCTGACCCCGACGCTGAGGACGCATCCAACATCATGAGGTACCGTCAACCAACAGCAGGCTCTCCGTGATTCACCCGAATCTTCTCTGTTTGGCTTTTTCACTGATTCACTTTGTTTCATGTTATATTGGATTATAGTTTCTGAGAAAAATACAGATTTTTGGACCAACTGCAGTTATTTTAAAGCTCTCGTACTGTGACTCTTTTCAGCAAATTAACAAAAGTCTTCAGAATGTGTCTGTCAGTTTTTCGGCTCAGAGAACATAGCTGGTGTTAGTCAGCGTCTGTAGCCCCGCCCCCTTCAGGAAGACAATTTCTCTGAGTAATAATCTTACATGAAGACGTTTGCCAAATGCAGAGGTGTACTTTGGCTCTTAAGTGACTACTGGTGAGCATGTCGTCTTAACGGGCTGCAGTTCATGTTCCTTCTCTGGTCAGACACCTGGAACATCATTAGGATGCCGTATATGTGAGCCCAGAGAGCAGGAGAGAAGGAAACAGATGTAAAAACTCTCTGAGTTTATGTTGCATGGAAGAACCCTCCAGTCCTCGTTTATTGGTTTTAAATCATCTCTAATTATCCCTCAGCTTTAGAACTTTAGAGCTCTGACCTTGTTGCTCATGGCAATGTTAGCCCAAGTAACACTGAGGTTTTATTGTAGCCGTGGAGACGGTACCATCAGTAATAAAAGTCATTCACTCAGGCTTCCTTTTCTCTGGATCCTGGGACAGTATGAAGACTCTTGTGTTCATTCCTGAGGTCCACAGCAGAGCGTCGGTGAGCTTTGCTTGCACCAGAAGCAGCTCTACACAGTGAACAGACCTGGTAGACGTGAGGCAGCTGCTCACTCTGCAAGCAGCAGACAGGAGAAGGCAGGAATACATGCATTTTTAACTGGATCAGTTGGTACCAACTAAACGAACTTCTGAGGTGCTTATAAAGCTAAGAGGCCATCTAGTGGTGGTTGGGTTTGAAGAATGGCAGAGGTGAACCTCTTCATATATACCTCCAACTTTATAACAACCACAAAGCACAATAAAATGGATTCTCACCATACGGGACCTCTTCGTAGTGTTCAGGGATTATCAGGTGGTTGTTATGTAGGAGGACAAATGCTTTCAGACTGATGGGAACTTCCTGTTTACCTCAGTGGATGCTTCTCTTGTGGCAGCAAATAATAACAAAATGAAACCTTTTTTTTTTTTTTTTTTTTAAATCTAACAATGTTAGGAAGCTTAAAATGTGCTACAAGAATAATGAAAACTATATATATATATACATATATATTAGAGATGCGCCAATCCGACACTGGTTATGTGTATCGGGCCGATACTGGACGAAATTACGGTACCGGATGATTTCCTTCACAGTGGTAACTGGCCGATCCGATACCGCCACACACACACAATCCTGTCTTCCGACACATCCACGTGTTCGTCTGCTCATTGGCTACAAATTTACAGCGTCAGAGAGTGTCTGCAACCCGACTGATCGAATCTACAAGGGTGGGACTTGTGCGGACCGGGTTGACTGACTGAGACACTCCATTGGCTCTTCAGGCTGTCACTCACCCCCAAAGCCCTCCTATTGGCCAAACTAGGTGTCAATCAAAGGCTGAGACGTCCGTCTAGCTGCCTGTAGCGCTTTCAGCGCGATCTGAAATAGATTCAGGATGATTTTACCAGAAGAATGAATAAAACAGCCGGAGCTGATCTCAAGCTGGGAAGACATTACTGCAGAATTTGTGCCTTTGAGGATCTAATACGTTTTACGGACCGAATTATTTTACGGGATGATGTTGACTGGTTCTGTCCGGACAGAATGAGACCAAGCTGGTGAGGAATGAGCGATGTTTGAGCTGCAGAGAGCCTTCAAAAGTAAGAAAACTCGGATTTTAACATTTTGCTCTTCTGTACAAAAAGCTCTTTGTGTCAACGCTGTGGTTGCTGCAGGTCAAAAAGGTTTATATCATCGGAAAGAGGAGACTCTGAGCTTTCATCTGATGTGTATATTGTCGGGACATGTGATTGTGGAGCATGAGCACATCTGGCTGTAATGTGTTTGGAAAGTGGTCACGTCCCGCCGGGCCGTGGGAGCGGTACGGGGTTAAAAATGCTGTTCTTAAATATATATATATATTTTAAATTGGAAGTATATTTTGAGTGAAATCAATCTTTCAAACTACGTCGCGCACCCGAACTACAAGCCGTGCAGTTATACAGCCGTAGAAGACGAGTACAGCCCTCTACGTGCAGCCCTGTACGTGCGGTCAGAGCCGGCCTAGGCATAGGCAGTATAGGCAAATGCTAAGGGCGCCGACATCCACGGGGGGCGCCACAAGCTTGCGAGGCTAACTGACATGTATTCAGGCAAGTATTTATCAACAAGCGCCGATGCAGTTTCTCTACCTTTAGCAGCAAAGACGTTACGTTAGCGTCTTAGCTGCTAACGTTCGCAACAAAGACGTTACG
>NW_007579073.1:0-717 GCF_000690725.1 Stegastes partitus | reverse complement strand
AGCAAAGACGTTACGTTAGCGTCTTAGCAGCAAAGACGGTAGCTGCTAGCGTTAGCAGCTAGGACGTTAGCGAACCGTCTTCGCTACCGTCTGAAGACGACGGTAGAGGACCTGCATCGGCGCTTGTGGTTAAATATTTGCCTGAATACACGTCAGTTAGCCAGGGAGTGTCGCAAAGACTTGTTTCTTCAGTTTCATTTAGTGTGTTGTTTATAGTGTTTATAGAGTGAAATTCACTGTGA
The DNA here is from genome assembly GCF_000690725.1 of Stegastes partitus. NCBI lineage: Eukaryota > Metazoa > Chordata > Actinopteri > Pomacentridae > Stegastes > Stegastes partitus. The sequence goes on along the minus strand of NW_007579073.1, from coordinate 475 downwards.
TGCTAGGGGCGCTAACTACAATCTTGCCTGGGGCACCAAATTGGTCAGGGCCGGCCCTGCCTGCGGTCTCCGGCTCTGCAGACAGACCCTTCCTATTGGATCAGATCCCGCAGCAGGTCACAACGTTTCCGGCCTCATTTACTACTGCTCATGCGCAGAGCCGAGAGCGGCTATTAGTGGTACTATTATTTAATACCAAGTTTTGGTAATTAAACCTTTAAATTGCAGCTTAATGTTGCTGTGTCATCTTGATCTGTTCTAAATATTTGAATGGCCCTGAGTGCACACTGTAGTCTAATTGCAACTCAAATAAAGCAGCTACAGTTTCACTTTGAGACATGCTTCTGGCTATTTTTTCCTTTCTTAGAAAAACTAAGTCTATGCTTTAATAGTATGAGGCTTTTGATAAAGCCATCTTAAACAACTGTATCCATGCAAATAAGGTATTTCCAAAGAAGTTTAGGAGGAGAGATGG
>NW_007579072.1:159894-196039 GCF_000690725.1 Stegastes partitus | reverse complement strand
TGCCACTATTTCGTACAAATACAATCTTAAAGACTTAGGCTGGGGGGCATTAAATACAACAAATGTGCAAACTGAAGGCAAACTATTAAAATACATGTAAAAGACAATCATACAAAAGGTGCTGCACAATCAGTTGCACAGAGGTCAGATTGTACTTTTGCTGTGTGTTAGCACATCTCGTCAGAGAACGTGAGGAATGTAATGTCTGTGTGATTTATTCAATAGTCTGTGAACTTGTGTCTCCTACCAGAGGGCGTCAGGGACAGCACGCCGTTCTGTGGATGTGTAGTGTCCTTTATGACCCTCAGGGACTTCCTGAGGCACCGCTGGGTGTGCAGCTCTTGAAAGCCGAGCTGCTTGCACCCAGTGATGGACTGTTCAGTACGCTCTGTCCTCCCTGAGGTCTTGTGGTACTGGCTGGTGTAGTTAGTGGTGTATCAGCCTGTCAGAAAACTCTCTACAGTGCCCCAATAGAAATCTCTGAGAACTTGGGCCCTCAGGCCAAAGCTGTTTAAGCGCTTCAGGCCATTCAGACACTATTCCCAATTTATTAGTGAAATTTGAGATAAATCACTGAGAAACTTAATGTTTTTAATGTAAATCAAATGTGAGACAGCACTGAGAAGAGCTAAGAAACACAAAGTGAATTTGATCACTGAGACAAATGTCTTATAATGTACAGGCTCATTTGTAAGCCAATCAAGTTATGATTTAGATCAGGGATGTCCAGTCCTGGTCCTCGAGGGCCACAGTCCTGCATGTTTTAGATGTTTCTCTCTTCCAACACACCTGATCAGCTCATCATCAAGCTCTGCAGAAGCCTGATAACGATCCTGATCATTTGAATCAGGTGTGTTGAAAGAGGGAAACATCTAAAACATGCAGGATTGTGGCCCTCGAGGACCAGGATTGGACATCCCTGATTTAGATCTTATTGTTACTCCAGAACTGATTCTTTCACACTGATAAAGATCAATGCAGTGGGAGAACAAAAAAATAGAATTTTCAAATCTTAAATTGTGATTGGGCTGTGACAAGAGGGAGGCTATAGCTGTGGTTAAAATGGTCGTGGTAGAAAAGGAAGGGTTTCCCCTGTATGGCAACACTTTGAGCTGAGCTCTCCTGATCAAGTATTACACATAACATGCCTGTATATAATAAAATGTGTTACTACTATAATCACAAGTCGTTTCTTTCATTCCACGGTGAAGTGTTTGTTGTGTGACAAGCAACTGGGGTAAAACACACCTCATCCATGCTGAGACATTATTGTGCTTGCCGTGAACATAGTGAGGGGAATAGAGTTGGATCTAGTCAAGGTGGGTATGCTTTTTCATTTTTCATATTTATTAATCAGTCATGATGAAAATGACATTGACAATACTGATATTCATCACACACATCACAAAATAAAAATAAACAATTGCACATGCTCATGTAATTACTTCTGACATGCAAATAATGTAATTAAACCATAACCCAATTTTATTTTTGCACTGTTGACATTATTATGCACATGTACATAAAGTTGCATACACTCTAAATACATATTAATATACTGTATTATTCTCTGTACCTTACGTGGTATTTGCATTTCAGATTGGACCTTAGAGTGAATTTCATTTGTGAGTACTGTACTTTTTAATGAGAATTAAACTGAGTCTAATTTTTACAAAGCAGTCACTAGAAAGGAGGAGCTGGATGAGGCTTTGGTCTCCATGATTGTTAGGGACACACAGCCATTCAGCATAGTTGAGGATAAAGCCTTCAGGGACTTTGTGGCAAAGTTGGATCCAACTTATGTTCTCCCAACTAAGAAGGTATGGCGACATGGATAAAGTATGAGTGTCGTCTTGAAATGAATATTCATTATTTTCTACCTTCCCTTTAGGCTGTAAAGGCCAAGGCTGAGGCCAAATACCAACAAGGGAAAGAGAAGGCTAAAGCGGAGGTCCAGAAAGCCCCTTCAGTGAGTTTGGCAGCAGACATGTGGACACCTATCAATATGGATGCCTACTTTGCTGTAAGCTGCCATTCTATAGATGACAACACATGTCTGAAGTCTACACCATTTAGCAGAGTGAAATTCCCTCAGGCACACACAGCTGAAAATCCGGCCCATGTGAAATCCTCCATCATGGAAGGTGCTCTTGCTCAAGAGCAGATGGGGAAACCCCCCAAAAAAACAAATTCAGGAGGTTGAAACCAGGTGGACCAGCACCTTTCTAAATGCTGGAGTGAGTAGCAGAGCTCAGGGAGCCTGTGGGGACAACTTTGGCAGGCTTACAAACTGACAGTCCTGCACTTACCTCTGAGTACAACAGTTTTTGTGGGTACCTGTCTATACTGTCTCCTTTTCACAAGGCCACTACGGTGCTGTCAGAAGAGAAAAAGGCATCTGGTTCTGAAGTGGTGCCATTGTTGAAAATGCTTGAAAAGATGCTCTGTGAAGAGGCAGCAAAGGCAACGGTCCCAGTAGCTAGGGAGCTGGGAGAGCAACTCATCAGGCTCCTTAGGGAGAAGCTCCACAAAGTCCAAAGCATGAGCATTATATCGCTGGCAACACTGCTAGACCCAAGATACAAATCTCTTGACTTCTTTCACCCATCAAAGGCAGAAGAAGCAATAAAACAACACATCTCTGAATGTGCCAATTTAATAGGGTCTAAGAAAGTCACATTCATCTCCTGCTGCAGCTTAAACATGACAGGAGGCTGTAGCTGAAAGACCTGGTCAGTATTTTTGGTTCAAGGTCAAGTTAAAAACCAAGTTTGGAGTTATGACCTCATTTAAATTTTCCATTTTTGCTTCTCATGTAGATGTCATGATCACGGAGTCCAGAAGCACTCACAACATCACCGCCGATGCTCCGGTTGAAGTGCAGCGATACCTGACAGAACCAAACGTTGGCAGAACAGAGGATCCCCTTCATTACATATCCAAGCTTATACAGGCTTGCTGTAGGATACTTGTGCGCCCCTGCCAACTCATTTGAAAGGGTTTTCTCCAAAGCCAGAGAGGTTATTTCCAAAAAGAGAAACCGACTGAGTCCAAGCACAGTGGAAAAAATATTGCTTCTTAATAAACATGAATAAAGTCACTATCACCACAGTATTCATAAATCCAATCACCGCGCCATCTCTTGAAAACACTGCAGTTTTTTAACATAAACATCTCATGTCCTGTTGGATTTATTTGAACATTGACTGAAATCATACTGGCAAGTTTCTTTTTGTTTTGTTTTTTACATTAACAGACCTTTATGAGGGACCACACAAAATCACATTTTTGTTTCTGTTCTTGGCTGTGATTATTACCATACTGACACTGTTGCAACACAGCCAAGAGGCCATCACAAATAGTTGAAATGACAATACGTTTTTTGAGCAGCAGGGGAGTTTGTGTGCACACGAAGCCTCGAGAAATTAACCATTTTTTGAACCAATTGGATGGAAGGTGTCAAGGCTTCATGAGGCTTCATCTGACCATCACTGGTAGGAACAGCTTGAAGAACATGCCATAAAGCACAAGGTGTTGACTCGGCCTGCAAACTCTCCAGATCTCAATCTGGTCGAGCACCAGGATCCCCCAGAACAAGTCTGATCCACAGAGGCCCCAACTTGCAACTGACACAATCCTATAAGATCAGCTGCCAACATCCCGGACACCACACAACACCTCCAGAGTTCCATCACCTGACGGTTAAAAACTGTTCTGGTGGCACACGAGGGTCCTACACAACATTAGACACATCAGTTTTATAAATGTGGATGCACAGTGTGTCCCACCCATGTCTTTTTCTAGCAGCCTCACTGTGTTCTCTTGTGCTTCACACCTGTGACTCATCAGCTGGGATCTGCTGCCTCCCAGATGTACTTCATTTCCAATTAGCATCTGTGTTTACGTAAAGAGGGCATTTTGCTCCGGTGTTTGCCAGCGTGTCTCTGTTGCTTGCTTTGCTTACAGCTCTGCCAATTTCTTGTTTGTTAGTTCATTACAACCTGCCAGACAGATTATTGCTTGTCAGTAAGGCTGGAGATTGATTTCGGTACCTGCATTTAGCTCTTTTACATCCAGTTACCTGGAATGGGAGACTTTCTGCTGCAACAGTTCCAGATTTATGCGCTTCCTCAACATGCGAGTGGTTCTTTGTCTCAGCACTAAAGATGAACGTGCTTTGCTTATTGATGCTGCACTTTGATGTTTGAGCTTCATTAATGTGATTTTCATTCAAATTTAAACCAAGTTTAAGATAAAAACATGAAAAAAGAAAAACAACGTTCAGATTTTTCAATGACGTCGGAGTACCTAAAATCTCAGGAAAATTTCCACCAGGCACATGGAACATTTTAGCATAAAAGCCATAACAGACACAAAATATTACTAACAGCAGAGCGTTTTGCATGCATTAAAACTATAAAGTAATTCTATAAAACTAATTCATTGTATAACAGGCCCATTTCCAGACGCCACAAATCTCTGAGTCCTTGAAGCCCTCCGTGAGCCTCCACACGCACGTGTGCGTTTCAATAATAGTGACTCATATATTCAGTCTGCCACAACAAGACACTCACTCTTCCTGACCTGCCTGCTCTTTGGTCTGGTCAGTAAAAACATTTGGCTGCTTGCTCCGCTCTGAAATATGACACTTCATGTGCAACCTTGTGATGACATTGATGAGCTCGGTAAGCTGCCAGGAGTTGTATTTATTTTAAGCCCCTTGTACTTTTTGTGACCTGTGTGCAGTTTGTCATCAGAGTTTTTGCCTCACATATTAAAAGTCTCTGTATTTATTTACATAAACTAAATTTATGACCAATGATTGTCTGCCTCTAACCTCAATGAGCACAGGGGTCGTTTGTTCTTACACAACTTAGTTGGGTTTATTGAAAGATTGAGTTTTGGGTTAAAATAGAGGAACTTCCTTGTCATGCATACTGTTGCTGTGTTTCTACATAGTTGTCAAGACAATTTGAGGCGAATTGTTGAATGTTAATAAGAGAATGTAAACGAGGCTTTTTTACATTCACTGCATTGACATTAAGAAACTAGGCTGTGTAGTGTTGTCAGATTGTGGCACAATGGACTACGTTGGGCCTTAATAAACAGAGTAGAAGAAGTGGAGTTTCAATGAGAGAAAATGGATAGAAATGTGCATGAATTGTTTTCAGTCAGGAAAGTTGTAATTATTCTTCATGTTAGCTAGTATTGGTAATGTTTTATGCTGTTCAGAGACAAAGTCAATAGCCAGAATTAGTGAGTAAAATCTTGACTCCATCAAGATTTATTCAGAAAAACAGTTTTTAGTTCCTAAGAATTGCATCGCTTCTTCTTCTTGTTCTTTCTTTAAGTCAAAATCTACCCCTATCTTTTTATTTTTATTTTTTTGTACAATTAGCAATGTTGAAAATGTTTTAAAATTGTCATTTCAATTAGCCTTTTTTATTCAATACTTCAATGTGTGCTTATAAATACATCAGAGTAACACAGTTAATAAAAACCTCCTATGCAAACAGTCTTTTTCTTTTTTTTTTAAATTGTGCAAGACAAACATGACAATACAGGGTTTAGGTGACACAGAAATGGGATGGCATATAGCGGACTATGAACAAAGTACCAAGGAAAAAAAAAAGAAAAGTCTGTTGTTTTGTCATCCCGTCTATTGACCCCAACCTCCCCTTGATACAAACTTTGTACCTCTACAACTACATCTTGTTCCCGCTGAACTGCTATTGCTGCTGCAATATAGCACACCTATAGGTTTAATAAGCTGCTTACTTACCTATGAGGTAATTTTTTTATGGCACAACAGCCCTGTGATTATACTTGAATAGCTACAAAAATCCGACAATGCCGTTGTTTTTTTTCAACTTATACATTTGACCAAATGACACAATATATTATTACTGTATATAGCAAAAGTTAGTCAGCCTTCAAAGGAATGGATGTAAGAAGTGACAGGAAGGAGAACGGGGCGGTGAAAGATGGAAATACACCCACACACATATTAACAGGTATATTTCAGGCAGTCAGTGCTTTGATCAGCAGAAGTCTGAGTCCGGCTGTGAGGGTCAGAAAAGGGTCATGTAGCCGCCACACAGCTGTGGTGACCTCAGACAACCCTGCAAATGGGACCTCAAGGAGAGGGAGACTGAAGCGGAAAGCTGAGCCGTGCACCATAACGTCACAGATAACTGGATGTTCTCAGGACTAGGAGGAGCTAAAACCATTACGGGGGCCGGGGTGTGTGAAGGATCAACGCATCATACATTAACATTTATAGTATCTGGAGTATGCCGAGACACGTGAAACGGCTGGAGCTGGCAGCTAAGGAATGTCTAGGCAAACAGAGGGCACAGCGGGTTGCTGCAGCCAGTCATTCCTCTTCAGGCAACAGAAATCATCCCCTGAAGCTACAAAACCCGATGAGTGAAAGGAGGTCCTTAGCTGGATAAATACCCCAAGAGGGGAGAAATGTCCAGCATCCTAATTGGGCCCCTGTTGGATGATTGCAGTCTCACTTCAGGCTTTAAACTGATGGTGAGGTGGCAGCTCAGGGTTCAGTGTCTTGCTGAGCCATACTGAGCGGTTGGGTTGCAGCAGTGTAGCCGGTCAGCTTAACCTCAACATATTTAACATAGAATCAGTGTAGGAACCGACATCAACGCAAAATATTAACTTTTTTTCCCCCCCAAAATGCCATTACATCATGTCACTGGAAAAAAAAAAGTGACTATACGTTTTTCTGTGAAAGGGAAATTTGCATATTGTGTAATTAAAAAATACTTTTCTTTCAATGCAATTACAACTTTTATCCCAAGTACAATCCACATTCGCACTTGAAAGCTTATTTACTGTCCTTTGATGTCATTTTTGTTTTATCAGAAATACCGCATGTCTCAAAATGTCAGTAATCTTAACAGTCTTCTTTCCAGTGTTGCCTAAAAAAAAACAACACAGACGTCATCCAAAACTATACCACAGAGATAAATTCAAGTTTTATCTCAGTCAAACACATCTTGGCGCTCTGAGAAACAGAACAAACCTCCTCAAATCTTTTCCTTCCACAGCCCTCCGTCTCGTCCTCTCCCTCTGCAGCCCCAGAATTGGTTATATTTGTGCTTCTTCCTACACTAACACCATGTCCTGGTGCACATCAGTTACATGCTGTTTTAGTGTTTTTTTTCTTGTGTAATAGAACATAATTATACAACCTGATAATTCCAAAACAGTTTATCATAAAATAACACACAGAGCACAAGATGAAATATGTGTCTATACTTTAAATGAAGGAATTAGTTCCATCTATTACTTCTGGCGAGGTGGGTGCTTTTGAGTGGACTCACCCAAGACCCCAATACATAGTTTGTTTTTTGTTTATATAAACCAGGAACACACAACAATGATATATAGGAAGAAATTGATTAACAAAGTCATGAAAAATCGGAAAGATAGCATAAAGCTCTAATGAGTTATGACAAAGCGTACAGCTCTGGGTCTCTGGGATGAGAGCTAAACTATTGTACTACTAGTAGAGTGGATTAAGACTCTAGGCTTATTAAGACGTTAACCTGTGAGCCTTCAGTCACCAAGACTTTGGCATGATTCAACTCACTCTGTAAACTACACTGTGGCTTTTTTTGATCTCACTTTTTCTTTCACTCCTTTGTAGACAGAAACGACTGATACAACATTTGTTAAACACTTGATTTAGCCTTATATATTTTTTGTCCAATAGGAAAATTAAAAATAATAAAACAAATGAAGGGCTGCAGGGTGGCGCAGTTGGCAGCACTGTTGCCTCGCAGCAAGAAGGTTGCCGGTTCGCGTCCCGGTGGGGAGTTTGCATGTTCTCCCTGTGCAGCGTGGGTTCTCTCCGGGTTCTCCGGCTTCCTCTCACACAGTCCAAAAACATTTTGAGGTTAATTGGTGATTCTGGATTGTCCGTAGGTGTGAATGTGAGTGTGCTTGGTTGTCTGTCTCTAAGTGTGGCCCTGTGATAGACTGGTGACCTGTCCAGGGTGTCTCCTGCCTTCACCCTGAGTCAGCTGGGATAGGCTCCAGCCCCCCCGCGACCCTAGTGAGGATTAAGCGGTGTATAGATAATGGATGGATGGAAAACAAATGAAAAATAGCCAGAGGGTTAGATTTGTTCTGCATTGTTTTGTTCTGATTGAATTAAAGTTAGTAACGTTTATGAAATAGCTTCAGTGGTAATGCAAGAACACTGTGCATGCTGGTATTGTCAGGGCCTCCAGCTTCGTTTAGTGTCGGGTTTTTGTGTTGTTTCTTTCTGTTGGATAGTTGGATAATTACTTGACTGAACACACCTGCGACGAGGAGTGGTACACCTTGAGCTCACCTGCCTCTCTGCCATGTAAGCCGGGCTGAAGCCACTACTTGACGCCGGACTGTTGACTACCACAGTTAGTAATCCTGGCCTCTGATCTGCTCTCTGAATTCATTGTTGCCTGTACTTACCTGGTTCTCCAGTTTGGACCCTCCTTGCCGCTCCATTTCGTCGTGGTACCTCCTCTTCGACCATCCCTGCCTCACTTGTCTTCACCCAAACCTCCACACGGTCAGATCGCCATTCATTCTCCGTGGCTGCACCTGCCGACGCTGAATTTCCCACACTCACGCCAGCTCTGCTCCACCATTCCCCTCTGCCTCTGACGTTATGTTTGTGGAGTCCATAGTTGTGTTTTTGTAGTCTTCAAACATATCCTGTTTTCTAGTCTTTTAATTGCGTCTCTGTTTTTGTATGCATCGTAAAGTTCATGTGCGTTTTTTGGTAGCACTTGTATATAGCCTGCACTTCCCTACCACACCCTTATAGACCCCTATAGTTGTTTACTTTTCCCTTTGACCTCATAATAGTTCCAACTTATGTAAATATTGTATATATTCTGTAAATAAATCATTGTTCGTGTGACGTCCTGTTGCCAAGTCTTCTGTCTGCACCTGGGTTCACCTGAACGATCCGTGGCAGGTATATTTAAGTGAATTAATGAGTCCCCCTCATACTATATATCATCTCATGCCCTCGAGCACCCTGCAGCTCAAATGTTTAATATACGGTCTATTGACAACAACCATTTATCTATAGAATCTATCTAATTGCTGATTTGTTACTTTCCTCAAGCTCCACCAGCCTCGATGAGCCCAAATACTATGATGTCAAGCTTTAGCAGAGGCTTCATTTATAACATAGCTGAGCACAGACACAAATACAAAGAAGATGTAGGCATACAAACAGAAGAAAACTCAGACAAATTAACAATAAGAATGCTAATTTCAAGAATTTATCTTGGGGATTAATAATGTTCTATCTTCTATCTCTTAGCTAAATCAGGAAGATTATCTAAATATCACTGATTTAACCTCTAAAAAGTCATTTTTGTGCATCACAGTTACACATTTAAAAGTTTTTCAGCACCATATGGACCTGCTAACAACAGAAAAAACACTACACCTTTTTTTTGGAAGCCTAAATAAATAAAAAGCAATATGTTTAAGAAGATTTAGCTGTGATCATAGATGAAGCAAACAACAGTGATTTTAATTTTGTAGATGGTTGGTTCTTGTAGTTGATGTGGGTACAAAGGGCAAGTGTAAAGATCTGAGTAACTTGGACAAAGACTGGGTTGCTACAGTCAGACTTCACTGAAGTGCTTTATGAGGATGCAAAAGCATTATCAATCAGCCATCACTCTGTTAGAGAAAAACTCCACAGAAACTGTATAATGCTATTAAGTCATCACAAAGACTAGCTTTTGTTATGGGATTATGAGTTTTTGTACTTCCTGGAACTTTTACAAAACTGAATAGAAAACAACTATAATGACTAAATATGAAGGTATTTTTTCTACTTCCTGGAAAAATCTGAAGCGTCAGACCATGATTCATTCTCTGCTGCTCTGATCTCCTTCCACTTAATATCCTTCTAATCATCCAAAAACCATTTTACTTGCTTTCGACCAGAAGCCGGGCTGATTGCATTTCTTGGCATTTTCTTCTTCCATACATCCCCACAATCATTTTGTATTATTCTCGTCTGCCACCAAGCCATCCAGCACAGAATGTGATTAGTGGTTCGGTTTGACAATTGAGCCACGAGCGGAATGGGCAAAGATGTGCGTTATCTTTACAGCAGGAGGGCGGCGCTATATGCCTCTCACGATTACTGAATTACTGGGAAGATAAAAAGGGACAGTGCATGTGGGAAGAGGACATGCCGTTTCTTTACTGTTCAGATAAGTCATGTCACTCTGTCCAGATCTTCCAAACACTGCCTCGAGAGGCTCCGACTGTCCCCATCTGTCACCCAGTTTCTCCTTTCAACTCGTGTTTGTCTGTCTGGCTGAGAGCTCTCAAGTTTTTGGTCTGAGATCAGTTGAAGTTTAAAGAGCAAAGGGAGTGAGTTGGTTCTGCATTTGGCACAGATTGCCCTCTACGTTTTAATAGGAAGTGCACGCACATAAAAGAACATTTATGTAAGCTTTTAGGCCATATCACATTTAGTAATATCCCTGGTTAACGTGTGATAGCAAAAGTATAAACAAATGTCAGCTATGTGTTATACAAAAATACACACAACACTGAAATGGCATAGCTCTCTCTGTGTAACACATACACACATGGATGAAAACAATATAGCTGGAGTGTGCAGACGCTTGGAAACAGCAATAGTGAACTAGATTAGAAAGCACTTTAAAAAAAAATGAATGTAAAGAAACTTCCTCTTAAGTCTTCCTCCAGTAAGAGTCCTGGCCACTGGTGGACTAATCCATGGAAGAGATGTTAGTGGTTGTAGTGTGTTGCATTCAAACATGTCTCATTTACCGGAACCCATAACACGTAACTCACAAACCTAAATAAACCAGGTAACTACCTGTTTGACACAAAAAGAGCACGTTTTCCCCTATTGTTGTTTTTCAATATCCAATCACAGTCAATTTAATTTAGCATTTTGGCAATAATTTAAAAAAAATAAAAAAATAAAAAAAGACTCTTTCTTGTCAAAGTAAAAACAGGTATACAAGAAGTAATGGCTATTACATCAGCCTTACACATCGGGACATTGCAATTTTACCCTATTCTTCTTTGTAAAACTGCTCCAACTCTGTCAGGTTGCACAGACTATCTTAAGTGAACTGCCCTTTAAAGTCAAGCCACAAATACTCATTTGGATTGAGATCTGGGATCCGACCTGGCCTGTGTCGAACATTCATCTTGTTGTCTTTAAATCATTTTGGTGTAGCTTTGGCTGTATTCTCTAAGTCATTGTCTTGCTGGGAAACAAATATTTCTATATATTTCTTGTAGACTGCATCAGGGTGTGCTCCAGGAGTTCCCTATACTTTATCACATTCATTTGGCCTGCTACTGAAAAGCATCCCTACGTCATGATGCTGCCACCACCATGCCAAATATAGTGTCTGGTCTGATGACCTAAAAGCTTAATTATGGTCTTATCAGACCAAAGAACCTTCTTCTATTTGACTTCAGTGTCTCAGATGCCTTCTGATGAGTTGAGATTTAATGAGCTTGAGCTTGAAGCTTTGACTGGTACAAAGTGGGCAGCTGGTACTGTAAAAACATTCATTCACATCTCAGCTACTAAAACTTGTAAATCCGTCAGAAAAGTCATCGGTGTCTTGATCCCCTCCTTCACTTGTCTCTTTCTTGCACAGTCACTCAATTTTAGAGGACACCCTGTTCACATGTGTCATATTCCCTCCACTTCTTAATGATTAATTGAGCTTTACTCCAAGGGATATTCAGTGACTTGGAAATTCCGATGACTATTCCCCTGATTTATGCTTTTCATAAATCTTTTTAAAGAGTTGCTTGAAGTGTTTTTTCATCTTCATGTTGTAGCTATAACAGTAGTACTGATTCATCAGTGACAGGGCCTTCCACATACAGTTGTCTTTATACTACAATCACTGTTCCCGGATGATCCAGAGGGTCACCAAAATGGCTGAGAAGGTCATTGGGTTTCTAAATTGTCCGTAGGTGTGACTGTGAGTGTGCTTGGTTGTCTGTCTCTAAGTGTGGCCCTGCGATGGACTGGTGACCTGTCCAGGGTGTCCCCTGCCTTCACCCTAAGTCGGCTGGGATAGGCTCCAGCCTCCCCGCGACCCTAATGAGGATTAAGTGGTGTATAGAAAAATGAGGTCATTGGGTGCCCTCTGCCCACACTGGAGGACCGTCATGGCTCTTACTGCCTCAGGAGAGCCAACACCATCCTGAAGGATTCCTACCACCCGGGACATTTTCTGTTTAAGCTACTCCCGTCAGGCAGACGGTACAGGGCCATCAGAACCAGGACTAACAGACTAAAAAACAACTTTTTTCCTACTGCTGTTAGAACAATAAATGCCTCCCAGTCAAAATAATGTGCAATATATAACTCCACTACCTCTGTCCAATGTCCACTCTGTGACAAATACACCGTGCTCATTATTTAATTTCCTCTTGTATATAGAGTTCATTTCTTTTTGCTTGTTTTTATATATATATTTCCTTTATATTGTATATAGTGTTTACAAATTTTTTATTGTTCTACAAGTTCTTATATTTTTGCACTGAAAGGACTGCACCTTCGTTTCGTTGTACTTGTTACAATGACAATAAAACAAATCTGAATGTGAATCTGAATCTCCATTTAACTAATTGTGCCACTTCTCCTACCACTTGGCTGCACACTTGAATTAGGTGAGTTACTTTAAAGGGAGTGAATTGTGTGCGATCACTTATTTTACATTTTATTTAACTGACATCACTTTGTAAAAATGTGTTTTTACTTTGACATTTAATGAGTGTTTTTTCATTCTTATTTTTTTTTATTTTTAAATTCCAAATGTCAAATTAAATTGAGCATGATTCAGTGTTGAAAGGCAGTAAAAAGGGAGAACCTCGAAGGGGGCTGAATGTTTTTATAGGTGTTGCAGGTAATCCAGTCATTTTTACAGGTCTGTCACGAGCAGGGAAAACGATTTTTTTTTTTCCTTTTTGTTATCAGTGCTCTTGATGCCTTGATTGCTGTTGTGTGAAGAGATCTTCAACAAATACAACAAAAACATGTCTGTGGAATATTTTTCATACACTGCCTTTAAGGCCACTCGTAGAAAAAAGCAAATCATGTCAATTATCTTCTCATAATAGCTCATGTCAAGGTCTTGGTTATATCAGATAGTAAGTCGGCTCTTGTTACAAATGTGTTGAATGTGAGACAATAGATCTCTGCAATTCAAAACAAGTCAGCTGTAGATATCCACAATGTTCATATCTGTAGCTAAATTATGAGTAATTATCCCAGTTTCAGGTTTCTAATTTTAAATTATTTGTTCTAGTACAAGATATAACTAGAATGGTGCTATAGATACCTTATCAGTGCTGTAAAACTGGCATTATGATGGTTATACCCCTATATAATTACAGATAACTTAAATTAGAGTTTTGACAAGGGGAAATTAATTTGCAGATATCTGTAGTTATGACAAAAGCTACAGGAGATCTGAGGCAGGGGCGGCTTCCTTTTCCAAATGTATTATACTGCAAACATACCCGCTCATGAAAAGGCGTTTTACCATCATGTCAGAGCAGCCTGAGAAGCTCACATTCTCCGCAAACTCGTTGCTGATGAGCTCTTCTTATTTTATTGTATTTTCTTGTGATCTTATCCATCACAGCAACCACTATTACCTCTGCTAACACTATTCAAATGCTTTGCTGGGTCAGTATCCAAAGGCAAGTGCCACATAAGCAACGTCTTGCACAACAATTCGCAATCATCATAATGACGTTTCCGATATCTGCAACTATTATTTTAACTAGTTCAGAGTGATTTACAGATATCGCTGGGTGTCCTTTGATGAGTCAGAATGACATTATAAATATCTGGAAATACAATTCTGACTTGTTGATATCTGTGGTTTTAATTCCAGATGGCAACACTTAGCTATTAAATGTTTAAATGGCTGTTTTAAAATGTTTAAATACTGACAGTGGTCCAAGGAGGACAACCACAAACAGTTCTCAGGTTGTTGGAAGATTTGCTGGAACAGATCTGGTTTGTAGCAGCTCCAACTCACAACTTGTAGGACTTAAAGAATCTGTCGCTGATGCCAGATACCACAGCGCATCTTTGACGGTCTTCTAAAGTCCGTTCCTGAGCTTGGCAGAGCTGTTTAGGCAGTACATTGGTGACCAACTGCATAGTAGACAGAGGTCCTAACATTTTGGCTCATCTATTATTTGATGCACCCTTTTAATAGCCATACCTAAACCCTCAAATAGTCTTTTCCTGCTATGCCTGCTGTGACACAACACACTTGAAAGCAATCCAGGCAACTTACCGCTGCCTCTCCTGCTGCCACTGTTGTTTTCCAAAAGCATTTCAGATGTCCAATCCGCACGGGCGTTAATGAGGGCTCAGCAGGGCAAGTGTTTATGGTCACTCCCCTCTCGCTGCAGTGCAGAGCTCGATGCTTCCTGGTGGGGAGTGATTGAAAGAAATCCAAAAGGCATGGGAGATTTTTGTATTTTTAATTCAACAATGTGTAATTTCTAGTTCACAGAAGACTCAAAATAAGTATGCACATCTGACCATGAGTCAGGTTCAGTATGGAAGTTAGGGCTGCTTATAGTCTGTCTTTCTGTAAGAGCTACAAGAGTCCATTACTGGATTGGTAAAAAAGTAACTTAAACTAAATAAAGAGTTATGTAGAACAGGTTTTCTCACATGTTCCTAACTACGTCATCAGAAAGGAAACCTTCACAGAGCAGAAGAAAGCAGGTTAAATAGATCACAACATTTGTAAAGCCGTCCTCAAGATTTTTGTATCATTCTCATTCCATTTAACGCATGAGTCACCCTCTTCAATTTATTTTCATGATCGTCTCCTTTTTAGAAGTCTAGGTTTTCCAATTATAAAGGCTTTGGGATTCTTTGGGGATTTTTCCAACAAGCCTTTAGTGGCAGCATTTGTCCTATTGTTTGTCTCTAAGTCAAGTCCTTAGACAGGGGAAATGTGAAATAGTGAGTCAGAGGTGAACATGAAAAGACAAGACAATGTCTTCAACAGCTTTCAATTTTGAAGTGTGATTGCTTGAAGATCCCAGCTCAGCTTGGTGTCTGTGTGGGTGTTTAGCGAGCAGCACTTACTGTGATGGAGGTTATAGGTTTTCTGGTCTTCAACTTCAATGAATTGCAGTGTTTGCTGTAAGGTCCTTGGCTTTCTTATGAGTCAAAGAGAGACACCAATGTAAGCCCGTAGGACACACTTTCACTTTAATGGACTCTTAAAAGGAGGCTGCAGACAAGTGGAGACGAGATTAAAAAATAGGGATCAAAAGCATGCTATGACTTTGTTCAAGTGAGCTTATGAGCAAGTCAATTCTAAATTGGAAAAATCCACACGTATCACAAGATTTCAAATCATAGCTACCAAAGTTTAACTTGGATTTCATTCTGTTATGTGTTGGAATAATCTGTGGGGGACTAAGCCACACAGGGTGCTTTTCAAATCCCTTACAAACATCACTCCCTCATGTATTATCAAAGTTGCAAGGGAAAAGTACTACTAGTGAAATTCTGCATCTTTTTGTCCTGATTATCTGAAGCGACATGAGACACTGATGATGCCTGGATGCCTGCATCAGCTGTCAGGGCACAAAACTGCTTTTGTATTAGTTTAGAGTTGATGTTGACACAGATCATGTGGTATAACTTAACCTAATCCTCTGGATGATTAATCAGATTGAGATTTTCTTCAACCCAAAGCTCGTGACCATAGGTGACGGTTGGGACGTAGATGGACTGGTAAATCGTAAACTCGTAAACTCTTCACCACGACAGTCCGGTACAGCGTCCGCATTACTCCTGACGCCGCCCTGAGCTGCCTGTCTATGTTGTAAACTGTGCTATACAAATTGAATTGAATTAAATTGAATTGAATTGTTAGCATCAGAGAAAACAGTCACACAGGTGAAATGCTCGTGTGCTTGGAGGCAAGCTCGGTGCCTCCATGACAGCAGATGACAGTAGGGACAGGCACTAATTTGTTTCTCTGGCCTGTGCTAATGTTTAACTATGCCACTTCATGCTGCTGTGCTGTCAGAAGTAAAATATGATGCTCAGCTGATATTACTTGTTCAATAGACTTTACTCGACTAATGCTTCCTGGTCAGGACCTCGTGTACAGACCTCACAGGGGGTCTTGTTGCCAGACCACATTAAGCTAAGTGACTTTTATCTGATGTCTAATCTGTGTATTTTGTCTTTTTGTACTTACTGTCTTTGTCTTTATCATTTGTCTTAATTGTTTTTGTTTTTTTTGTAGTTTGTAGCTCTCGGGAGCACATTTTTTGTAATCCTGCTTAATTACAGGAAGCCCCCATGCCCTTTAGAAATACAAATGGTTTTGACCCACCTACAGTTTGGAGTGGTCCTTCCAGGCTTCTGTTGATTATTGAGCCTGAGGCTGCACAGTGTGTTTGCTTTTTTATGATTTAAGTTGCTTCACTTGCAGTGCTGTGTGTTTGGGCTGTGGGGTCATTGCCTGTTGGCCAGCGGTAAATGCTTATTAGCAGTTGCTGCTGATGGGTTCTTTATTGTTTTAATAAACTGAATCCTGAATAAAGTTAGACATCTTTTGCACTGGTGCTTGTCTGTGATGGAAGTGTTCTGGCCTCTGAACATCAGACCAGACCTGATTAATAAAGGTGGTGGTGGTTTGTAAGCATGCTAACATTAATAAATGATGTCTGAGTGCATAATACAACTGAATGGTTGGTTGGTCATGGTTATTAGATGATTAGATGAGCAAATAATTGGATATAAACAAAATTATTAGTCTCTAATAACAATGTCTTGGTAATGGTACGTGATGACTTAATACAATTCATCCTCTGGTAACAATGAGTGAGTGCACCAAGTGTGGTGTCAAGCCATCCAGTGCATGTTGAAGTTTACAGGATAAATGAAACCTGCTGGTGATGCCAGACAAATGTCAAGTGAATATTGAAGTCATTATGATCTGCCCTGTAGGCCGAGTATCTGCCCCCAAATTTCACAACAGTCCATCTAGAAGTTGTTGAGTGTTTGTTCAGAAAAAGCCAAACTTCGAGCTACTGAAGAGAAAGTAAAGTAACCACTCAAGTCATTTGAATTTATCCTCTCAGCACTAAAACTATCTGTAAAACATCTTGGGAATCAACAATGTTGAGAAATTTCCATCTGGACAAGTGGTAACCCAAAGTTTGACAGACCATCCATGTCGCCATGTCACATGCATGGCTAAATAAAATGAATGCTTTTTCCATGAGTCAAAGTTGTACTTTGTGTCTTTGGTGCATATCTTTGCTGCACGAGGCGACCTGTCTCAAAGGTGCGCCTTGGAAACGTGGTGAAATCAGAAAGAATACATTACCATACATTGCTGTTAAGTGTGTTCGAGGTTGGGACAGACATTCACTACCTTCATCTGTTTTACACAGGGCTCTCCTCGTCACGATACACTGACAGTTTGGAAATCCTGTGGAGTTTTCTTCAGAGGAAATTCACTGTTGTCAGGGATGTGCAGAATTTCAAAATATGAATATAGCAGCTCAGGTAAACTGACAAGAGCAGCTGGCATCAAGTGGTGAAACAGAACTCAGATCCTAAGCTATCATGTTTGTATTGTTGCATTTCTGAAAGTATTATTCTAAGTTTCTTTTAGACTAGATTTGAATGTTTGACATGGAAAAATAAATGCATAATCCTTAAGCCTGTGCTGTGAAATAATCTTCATAATCTTCTTCAGAGACACCGATAATGATCCACACAAAGATTCTTAAAATAACAGTCTTTCTAAGAGCAGCACAATGAAATCTAACCTGAACAATCAATATGACATCCTGTTTAACATCATCGGGGTTGTGATCACGACAACGTACCTGTATTGAATTTTAAATGCAGATCTCTCGGTGCTACCTTTGACAGCCTTTGTCCCTAGATGCCCTCCATTACTGACAGAGACTTCAGGGGAGAACTAGCTGGAATGGACTCTTCTGTGGGAGTTTAATTGAGCACCATAGAGAACTTTTAAGTGACGATGTTTTTTATTTGACAGCGTTAAATGTGTCAGTTTTTAACATGTGGCAGTGGAAACTAAAAGTATGATCTTTACACAAGCTAAATTTAACCAGAGGCTTTGTTGTGCATCATTGATGAACAAGACCACACTATCAGTGAGATAGGAGATCATATAAGTATGATGTTGGTGAAAAGTAAGGCAAGTGACTGCTGTGTGTGGAAGGCTTGATTGAGGATTAGTGGCAGCTCAGAACCCCAAAAAGCCGCCCCAACAACAGAGAGAAAACTGAACATTTTACATATCTTGAGGGTTGGAACAGATGTAAAGTCAGTAAGCTTGTGAAGAATAATAACCAAAGGCTTTACTCAGGCTTCTGAAACACTTAGAGTGGAGGCTGTCCAAGCTGTTCAAACAAACCAGAACCACATGAGAACAAATGGTAGGTTTGTAGGCACATGACACGAAGGTCAATGTCTGCATTCCCCTTCATGTTGGGTTCCTGAACTTGATCAAAAAACATGTTCCCTCCATTTGTGTAACATCACTGTAGATGGGCCAAATATGTACTGCCTTCAGATGGCTATAAAGAGTCTGTATAGGATGCTGGTAAGGCTCACTTGTGAATTTTTATTTGGTGTGACTGATATAAAGGAGTAATACTTTTTCTGACTGGTTGAGACACATTTAATAAAAGTGGAAAGGTGCGCATACAAGAAAGTAGGCTTTGAGATTGTAGAGAGGTAAATGGATGTGCTGTGCAAAACAGTGTTACCAAAATAAAACAATCACAACCAAGCACAGAAAAAAAACGTGATTGCAAGTGAAGCAGTGTGGCTGCCCTGTAAAAGATTTCTTGCACTTCAGTGACTGCAGACCTCACTGATTTGTGGGTGGAGAGAAAGCAGTGAAGAGGGATGAAATGGAGGCGGGTGGTGAGAGATCCCTGTGCAGAAAGACTGTCGAGGCCGGGAGGTTGAGAAAGGACAACTAAGAGAACAACACCCACATATAAAATGACCTAAACTGTAACAAAGGGGGGGACACCAGTCATAATCCATGAGTTTCATAAATCTCTTTGCCACCAGTTCATAAAAACTTTTTAGCACAAATCTTGACAATAATATGATAAAAGAAGGAGATAAAAGACAGAAGCACCACTTGGGGAAAACTCTGACATCAAGTGAAAAGGAAAACTGCCGAATTGCTCAGTGGGAGGCGAGCATGCTAAAAATAAATGCGACTGTTTCTGATAGCAGACGTGTAAATTGGTCATACCTTTTCTAAGATAGCAGTACAGTATGAATGAGAAGGTGGACAGAGGTGGTATTTCTTGAACAGGTATCTTGCTGTTCTTAATTGGCTGCAGGGGTAAGGAAGTAATGTTGGCCGTGTTTCATTACTAATCTTGCTCTGGTTGAGTCAGAGACACTTTCATCATGAAAAATGAACAAACAGCTCGAGATCTGGTGTTCTGTTATTTTGTCTACCATTGCTCCTCATTTCCTTCTACAAAGTGATCAATGAGAGGAAATACAACTCGCTATGGTTGCAGTTTTGTTACGTTGTTACTAATGTGACAATAAGTTTTAATTTTATTCAAAGTTTTGTATATGTACCATTGACTCCTAACTTTCACAGCTGTTTGCAAGCCATTGCTTTTTTTTGAGGGACAGCTAATATGCTACGATAGTTCCCTCTATTTTGGCCAGGTCAGGAGTGCAAATTTGCGTGGCAAAATTAAACTCTTTGCAAAACATTTGCACAAATGTATCTCCTCTTCTGGAGAATCAGCTGTTTCCATTGGAATAAACTGATTTTATTGCAAAACTGCTCAGTTTTCCTGGTACAAAGTATAAGATGTTAATTCTTATAAAGTGAACTTATAAAACATATAGATCTAACATCAGTTGTCAGGGACAATTCAGGGTTTCCTCATCCCTGTGCACAGACGAGTATTGATATTATGGTCGCATTGCCTCTCACAGAATAACACACAAACCTCCCCTGGATATTTCTGAAAGGCTGGTTTTGACTGAATAAATTTTTAGGATTCAACAGCTAGAACTGTTTGTACTGGAGCACCATGTCGATGATTATTCCTGAGGCATGCAGAGCGTGGTGGGCGGACATAGCCCAGGATTTAGAACTTCCCACTGTGTTGGGCACCCTTGATGCACAAATCAGAGCACCTCCGAAGTCCAACATCGACCACTTCAGTTACAACTCTTATTGATTAACTGTAAATCAGGCAACACCTACAAACCAACCTGCAGCCATTATGCACATTACAAAAAAGAGCAACAAGAATCATTAATAATACTGGACACCTTGAACATACCGATCCACTATTTTTGAGGTCACGTACACTGACGTTTACTGATCTGGTTAAATTCAAGATTGCACAAATTATGTACAAAGCAAGAAATAATCTCCCTCTGGGAAATATGCAAAAAATGTTTATGGACAGGGAGGGTGGGTATAGTTTGAAAGGGGAACTTCATTTAAAAAAATCTCAAGGTCAGAACAAATCTGAAAAGCATGTGCATGACGGTCTGTGGGGTGAATTTGTGGAATGGTTTGGAGCAGGAGCTAAAAAAAAACTGCAAACATAAATCAGTTCAAAAAGTTGTATAGAAATATGTTTATTAAAAAACATAGGGATGAAGAGAAGGAATTTTGGGAGGGGATATTCTACTGACTGTAAAGTGATAGGTGATTATAAAATATTGGGCTGCACAGAAAATGATTTGGGGTTTGTTTTTTGTTTGTTTTGTTTATGTTTGTTTGGAAAGAATTGGTGTACATATGTAAATAGGTGTTTAAGTTAACTATAAGTTTTGGCTTCCTTCTGGTCCCTTTCAGACACATGATTTATTTAGTCAAATACTTTTGGAGAGTACTTTTCCTCACTTTTAGATTCAACTATTCATGCAGTGGCAACATAATATATGCGGGTGTGTATGTAGGTACATGTATATATGTATATATGTATATGTATAGATATGGGTATGTATGTATTATGTATTTTCTCGGTCAGTCACATGAAGTCTTATTTATATATATTGTTATTTTCTTTTCTTTCTCTATTTATTTATTTTTTAAAAATATGTTCAAAATATAAAATGAATTGAATTGAATTGAATTAAAAGTGTGAATACTAGACAGTCTCTTCTCACAAGCATTTGTTTTAGGCCTCATTTGAAATTTATGCCACCCCTGCAGACACATGGGCGTGGAAAGTGTGACTTGACTTTCAGCTGATAGGCACACGTCTGTGGATGTGCCAGGGATTGTGATGCATGAACAAAACAGATGATGGTCTGCTTATCCAAGTGCAGAGTTAGTCCTCAGTTTGAACTGAAGTGGAACTTCACTTTAGAGTTAATGAAGTTCTCTGTCTAACAAAATTGAGAGGATACTACGTAGAGATCAGGGTATGCAGGTAATGAGACAATGCATTTAAAATTCTATGCAAAACTTGTTTATTATAAAAACTGTGGGCGCATGCAGCAGATCAACAGTCAAACTTAACTCCTTAGTCCAGCATCTATGTCAGTGACATAGCAAAATGCACAAATGAGTGAGAACACCTTCGAAATCATACAACAACTAGATTTTACTCATCAGTTAACTTTGTAAAGTGCACACAGCACCAGGTCTCCTTGGTCCACTTGCACAAAGCTTTTCAAGGTACTCGTTAGGTAGGTAGTCACTGTTCTTGTGTGGATTTAGGCCGTCGCAGCTGCTTCCGCCTCCTCATGTAATTCCAGACTGACTCCATGGTCAGGACTCTGCGGGGGTCATGCCATCTGCTGCAGGACTCCTTTTTATTGTCACTGAAGACTATGGAGTCATTATCATGCTGCAGAGTGATTGTGGGACTGATTAGACGCCTCCCTCATGGTACTGTGTGATGGAAAATATTGCCTGTGACACTTTCTAGTAATTTTAAGTAGAGATGCACGATGATATTGGCATGATTATCCTCAGTACCAGTGGATAAAGGTTTTGAAATGAAAAGCTGCATTTCAGACTAAAGGGTAACAGCTGTCATTGAAAACAAAGGAATGTAGCATGTTTTACATTTAAGTTGAAGTAGTTTTCTTAAATCGGTGTCAAGTAGGTATCATGATAAAAGTAGCATATTAAAAACAGCCATTAGCCAAAGTGTTTACCCATACAGAAATATGATTGCGACCGTAACAATACATATTAGGAAATATATTAGATTTGAATAGCAAGATCAAGTCCCTACAGCCTGATTCATGATTTGAATTTATCTATAACAATAAGATGTTATTTCCACTTCAGGAGAGATTTGAGGTTCTCAGCAATCATGTGGACAGAATATGTGCATCATCAGACAGCAGAAAGGCAGCAGGTTTGGGAGGCTTTGTGGGGGAACTGCCTGCCTCATATGTCTGCATCTGGAAAGGACCCAGATGCAAACACATAAGGCAGGCAGGTTGTAGCAACAAAAAGAACTTTTAATCAAAACTTACTTAACCAAGGCAGACAGGTGAACAAACGAAACAGAAGAGGAATGTGGAATGTACAGAAAGACAAACAGAAAGACATAAACATATAAACACACGAGAAGGAATCTGACGAAACTAAACTAAAACCCAAAACCATGACGGTGTTTTCCCTTCTAAGGGATGGCTCCCAGACCTCCCAACAAACAGTCAAAAAAAGAAAGAAAGAAAAAGAAAAGTTCAGCCGGGCAGGAATGGTGCAGGGAAAACCGTCTCAGGAGGCCATGCAGGAGTCTGGCAGCTAAGGTGGACTTCAGTGGTGGAGGAGTCAGTTACTGATGGGTTCCAGGTGGCACCACAGACTAATGTTTCTTGAGCTTTGTATCTGCCGGATCCATTCATGAGTAGGGGAGACATCAGTCGACTGTGACTCAGAGGCATGGAAACCGTCAGCTGATTCAGGAGCAGACTTGAGAACAGACTCGCAATCAGAACAGACGTTGGCTGGCCTGGACTTCAGAGCAGACAAGGGAACAGGAGATGCATCGGCAGATTCAGACACAGAAACAGGATTGGGGACAGGAGAGACATTGGCCAAACCAACTCAGGGACAGAGGGTCACTGGCAGACACAGGAACAGCCCTGAGTACAGACGAGAAGTGAGCCAGGATGCAAGGTTGTGGGACCAGGACTGAGACCTCCATGGCGCTTGGTAGTGAGACTGGGACATCCATCAGCAGGTGGACATTCATGACACTTAGCACAGCGCCAGGGGACAGTAAGGTGGAAGCACTAGGGAGCAGTGAGGCAAGCTTCCTTCTAGATGACTTCCCAGAAGGTGATGCCAGGATAGGATTAGGCAGGACACTAGCTGGTTTAGCGCAGGCCCATCAGAAAAGTGACCAAGAACCTAACAATAGAGAGGGGGGACAAGGTGGAAGCTAGCAAGATGATGGCTAGCTGACTCAGGGGCTGGGACAGGTTGTTGGGAAAGCTTATCACTAGCAGTGTGGAGGCTGACCACCCTAACCTCCTGCAGTCCTGCCTGGAGGGTAATGCCTCAGTGACTGGACCAGCCAGAATGACTCAAGATGACTCAGGAGCAGGAATCTGTCGAAGAGTAGCAGACCCCCAGTTAAACATAGCTTGTTAGTAATCAGGAGAATTTAGAATGGCCCATATTATCTTCTAAAAATGTATAGTTCAGACACTCCATTAGCATTGAACAAAGTTAGATTTCAAGGTTATGCCACTCAGTTGCCATTAATGTCTGTTGTGCCATTAAAGTGTTCACAACAGGTCTCACCTACATAAGTTCCTGCGGACAAAACCGAGTGCTTGTTGGGTCCATTTTTGTCAGGGGGAATCAGGAAAGAACCTACTTACACATAAGGCAGGCATGCTGTGTCAATCAAAAGGAAACTTTGGTCAAAACTTACTTAACGGAGGTAGACAGTTGGTCAAACAAAAGGCTTATCATCCAGAGTCAACCAGAAAAAAATCCACAACAGAAGGAGGAAATCCAAAAGAACAGAATACAAAAAACATAAAGACACTGAGGGCTAACCAGACAGGAAACACACTGGTGGACAGGCTGGTGAACATTGTACATGAACAAACAGGACAAACTGGCGAAGAACAAGAAAAGGCGCAGGACTATATGTCCACACACAGAACTAAAGGGGAAACCAGACACATGTGAAACTAATGAGACAACTGAAAAAGAAGAGAAACACAACGGGAAGAGAGAAAACAATCAGACACACACAAGGTCAGTAACTTCGAAATAAAACATAAACACAGAAGGACGGGAAACACGCAGGAAGGCATCCAACAGAAGGAAACCAAAATCCAAAGACGATGACATTTCTGCTGCAGCTGCTGGGCTCTCTGACAGCTTGGAGAGCTCTTTTCTGGTGTGTTGCATTTTATTGGAGATAAAACGCTCTCTTGTTTCTGGTGGAGCTCCTTCTGGTAGCTGCCGTCTTTGGTAGCCAGCTGTGTTTGTAGTCTATCATTCAGAGTTTTATTGTCTGAGTTTGAACTGTTTCAAAGCTGAAAGGGTTCTTATGAGCTTTGTACAGGCATTAGCCTTTTTGATCAGTTCATCTTTTTTAGTGAGAACCTCTTAAGACTGGCTGACTTTATTCTACCGTCTCTCCTCCATGCCCATCAGCCTGCTAAACTCTTTTGATTCAACAGCAGCAGCGTCTCTCACAGAGAGCTGATCTCGTCTCTGATTTCAGTCTGCCTGTTTGCCTCCTGGAGGTCGGCCTTAAGCTTTCCGTCTTCCTGTTCAGCCAAAGACATTTTCTATCGTATGTTCTAAAAAATCTTCAAGAAAACCGCTGTCTGTCACTCTCTCAGGCTGCTCTCTCCTTAAGGACCGTGATCTTTGTGGCGGTCTTCGACTTTTCTTCTATTTCCTTCATCTCGGCTTCAATCTGTCGTCTCATTTCCTCCGTTCCTCTGTGACATTTCTGTGCAAAGTTATTGGAAAGAAATATATGAGTTCGTCTTCATGCCACAGAGTCAGGAAATGTGTTAGTGAACTGGCGGCGACACTAAAAGGAAGACAGTCTTTATGAGGTGGTTATGTTAATCTCATTACTGACTTCATGAAATCATTTGTGTAAATTGACACGTTTGGCACAAATGTGAACAAATGTATAAAGCAGTCTTGTGTGGGACTCATGGTTTCAACATTTGACCCTGCTTCCTCTGCTCTCCCTTCTTGATATGAGGTGTGAGCTATAGTCAT
Organism: Stegastes partitus; assembly: GCF_000690725.1. Classification (NCBI taxonomy): domain Eukaryota; kingdom Metazoa; phylum Chordata; class Actinopteri; family Pomacentridae; genus Stegastes; species Stegastes partitus. The sequence goes on along the minus strand of NW_007579072.1, from coordinate 170,714 downwards.
ACTGCTAGTAGTTTACTCTGAGGACACAATATATTTCTCAGTTAAACTCGCGGAATGTGTGTGAAGTGAGTTGTCTCTGTTCTGGAGGAATCAGTCATATAGACGGTTTACATTTGAAAACTCACCACAGATGCTGTGAGGCCGGCAAACAGACCTGAATCAGTTTAGTCAGGTTGTGGGGAAAGAAGTCAGGGAGCTTTTGTTTTGAGAATTTGGTATCTTTGAACCCAGCAGTGCTGCAAAACTGCTGCAAAAGATTTTTACAGTATGGGTCATTTGACAAATTACACTGGACTCTGTAAGGAATAAAGCTACTAAGCAACCATTGGCTGGTTCTGGCAAAATAAACCCAAACAGGGTGATCACGACCTGATACGTCTGTCCTATATACTGGTAGTTTAATTTTAAAACACACGCAGATGTTTTACCATCTATTTCTGTGTTAAAAGGCCAAGGAAACTATAAATAAAAAAAACTGGTCTATTTTTTTGTTTGATTAAATTGGAAGCATGTTGTTGTAGCAACCGCTTCATGAACTCTGCATATGTTACACTGCAAGAGTGTTTTCAATCTCACACACTTACACACGTTGCATTGCTGCGTCCAAAAAACATTTATAATAACGTAAGCAGATAGAGATGTCCACTGTCTACTGCACAGTCTACTTTGCCTTGAGTAGAGTCAGTTGAGGCTCTTAACGGGCTGCGATGGTTTACGACGTGTAAGAGTTGATCAGAACTTTCGGAGACTGTTCTTAGTACGTATGCATGTCATGGTGACGACCTCGTAACGTGTGAGTGAATAACCGAGTCAGGATGTTACTTGGCACAGTGGGATTGGTGCTATGCAAGAGCGAACATCACATTCAGTCAGCGGAGTCACAGTGCCACAGGTTTTTTGGACCACAACAGCATAATTGTCGCACTCTGTCCACCCCACTTACCAGATTTGGCTCCCTGTAGCTCCTTCCTCTTCTCCAAAATGAAACTCAAGTTGGAAGGTCACTGTCTTGACACAGTTTAAGAGCTTCTGTGACCATCACAGATGATACTTGACATATTCACAGAACGGGACTTCCAGGGAGTCAAGCGTTACAAGTGTTGTACAAGTGTTGTACAAGTGTTGTACAAGTGCAGGGAGTGCTTCTTCGCTTCACAAGGAGACTTCTTCATCATGGATTGCACCCAAATTTAAATTAGGTAGGGCTTTTGATTTTAATAGGCGTAACTATTTAATCAACCCTTGCATGCTTTAGGTTTGTCATGTAATGTTCTATTTAAATAGTTTTCATTCCTTTAAAAGTGTGCTCAGCTTTCCATATTTGATTTCATTTGGTTACTGGTGACTCATCAGTGTTTGCTTCCTATTAATTACACTCCCATACAGCTTACACTGAGGCACACTACTGTCATCAGCTCATATTGTTAATATGCTAAAACAGTCACCAGTGGCAGGTTGTTGTGACTGTTAAAGTGATCAGTGGCTGTTTTCATTTTAATTTAACATTTGCTGTATTCTGAATCAGTCTGTTGGGGTTTGACTGTTTTGGTAGCATAGGGATTAATTTACGTGGAGGCATGTCAGAGGAACAGTCATGAAACTGAAATCTATGAGTGTTTCTAAAGGAATACATTGAACCGAGGTGTCAGAACGGTATTGAAGGAAAAACAGATAATTAGCAGTGTGCCTCAGGTGCTCTCTCTTTTCTTCGAGGTTACTGGAGAATAAATGTGGGATCGCAACCTATTACACCTGAAACAGAATAATGTGGGTATAGTTCTACCTGATAATATCCAGACGTAAAAGACAATCTGAAAATGTGTTGTTTTTGTTGAATTCTACAGTGAACAGATGAACAAGCTGAAATCAAGTCGTTGATTCAATGAGGTGGAACTCAGCCTTCTGTCTGGTCAGTTGTTTTAAGCTGTTTTTGGGGCGGTGCGTGTCCCTCATTGTGTATTATAGTTACTGCCCTAATTGTAGGTATTATGGGGTGATAAATATGGTGGCTAATACATGTCATACTTACATTGTGCTCCACTGTAAAGTCTCGCTGAACAGACATCCTACTGTCTATAAACACGAGCTTAAAACCGTGTTCAGTTGTGTTTTTATGACGTATGAGTGTATCAAAGAATTAATGTGTAATTGTAGGTGATGTCAGGCCTTTAAAATAAAAACAGAATCAGTCCATCTATTCTTTATTTAGTGGGCAATTCATGGTAATGGTCAGTAATTATTTGCAACACCTCTATGTGTGGGCCTCGATTCCATCCTCATCCTCCTCAATATGTTTTACTACAGCCCGTAAAAAGAGAAATGATGTTATTGTGCTGCACAGACTTGAGCGCTAATCACAGATTTGAAACCTTTAAGTGTTGCTGGAGCTGAGGCCTGCGCTGAGTTTATGAAAACTGATGAAAATCCAGTGTTTCGCTCCATAAAATTGCCCCTGTCAGTTCCAGTTAAGCCTAAACAAAAGCCTCTAAGAACAAATGTTGAGTTGCTCTTTTAAGGGAATACATTACAGCCCAAGGTGTTTCAGTTTTTTTTTATTTTTTCCTTATAATCAAATACATCAGATCCAGGTCTAACGGTTTGTACGCAAATGTCAGATTAGATTAGATCATAAGAAAGCAGCCTGGCATTGTTTCTGAGTGACTGTGTGAGAAAAGATTGTCTGACAGCAGGCAGAGCTGTAGCGGTGCCAGCTTCGGTTATTTGATTACAAGACCTTGTATGGGGTTACGTGTGAAAGTGTCCGTCCGGTGAAATTACTGATGATAAACTGAACTGTTCAAGCACGCGTACAGGCCGTGGCCCGGTTTCAAAGCCAGCCTGAACCGACAGCTAACGATGAACAGAAGGGCTCTTATCTGATGCCATCCTTACTTGGAATCTGCCAAAGTAAGTACGAGCACCAAGCCTCTGATAAGTTTAAGGTGGTGAGCTAAAAGAAAAAATACAGAGTCCTGCTACGTTATAAATGAGATGCTGCACCCCGTCGGACAGTACCGGCTGCTTGCAATTCCAAACACAGACAAAGGCAGACGTGAAACAGAAAGATGTAGCCTTTGTGCTCCCTGTGAGTTCACACCTGACAACTGCTTCCATTTTTAGTTCCAAGGACGACTGGCGAGGTGGAGGCAGGGCCTGTGCATATCTGAGAGATCTGGAGTTTCAGCTTTGTTGCTTTGATTGCGTGAGATAAGTTTTGGCGAGGTCAAACATTGGCGAGAACGTCATCCGTGTGAATCAGATAAATCACAGCAATAAAACAAAACACTTACATACATTCGCCGTTTTATGATTCTGATGCTGCGTGTCTTAAAATATGTTCATATCCCTCCAAGAGAACAGTGAATGTTGATGCACTGTCATGAAATAAATAATCAATTGTTCATGAACATTGGTACTCAGTTTGGCAAGTGAACACACTCCAGGTCTGTTGGATTCCTCCTCAAATGTAGGAGTCCACGTACATGAGGTAGAGACATGAGTTGAGGCAACAGGCCTTTAACAGCACAAGACGTCCTTGCTGCAGAGCTTAATTTTAATGCAACAGCTGTACCGTCCAGCCTACAGCTTTATTTTATGATCTCTGTCAGATGAGTACAACGGAGTTCAGGACAACTTTTATATATTTAGTTGAATACATGAATACAAAAGGAACATTTACATTTTTTGAATCCTGCTGCTGCTTTTGGTTTATGCATCAGAGATGCTGACAAGTCTTCTGCATAATGCTGGAGTGTGTGCGCATCCTCGGAAAGCTTCCTCTTCCCTTTCCTCCTCTCTCCTGAAGATGCATTTTAAGAACTGAAATGTCCTTCAAAATGGCGCGCTAAGATTGATTTCAGGTCACAGGCAGGAGGACGGAGGACGCGAGGAGGCCCAAAATAGAGAAATGAGAAGAGCCACTGGGGTACTTGAATAGAAACCAAGAAGGTATGTAAGCACCTGATCCAGGTTTCTGGAAAAAAAAAAGGTGCTGGTGCAGAAGGTGGTGGCTCAGGATATTGAGGAAGAAATTATCTTGGAAGAAAATAATAACCTGAGCTGAATTGTTTCCTGATGCCTCATAAAACACTACACTGGACTGTGTGTTGTTGTCCTTCTGTATGCATTCGCTGCTTGATGTTTTGCCATTCACATACAAGCTCTTCTTCTATCTTTTTAGCATAATATCAAATATGCATATTTGCATTTTTAAATGATGACAGCGATTTTACCCACCTAATGGAGCTGATGTTCAGCTCTTCATATCTGCATTGTGTTGTTACTTCAGCTGGCAAACTTGGCTGTTGCTATAAATGAGGCATAAATGTCTGTTTGAAACCAAGGACCCTCTGTTGCCAAAAATATCTAAAAAAGAAACCTAAAAAATAACTTTGAGGAGCAAATCTGCCACTGTTAACTTCGCAAACTGCCTGTTCCACACTAGATTGTAGAGCTTAATATTGAACAGCAGCAAGTACAGAAGCTGCCAAATGTTGCTTGGTACTGCTGTGGTGTAATTTCAGTGGCAGCTTCATCTATGACAATAACTCATGGCATCAGGAATTTAACAATGTACTGTTCTCTCAGTCAATAGTAATCTGTAAACACAGACAGAGTGTCAGGCCCAATATTGCTCTCAATGGTATTTCAGCTGCATTTACAAGATGCTAGCCCCCCACATATGGATTTATGGACAAGTCCAGGGATGGATGGGGTAAAGTTTTTCTATCAGTAGTTACAGCTAAAGTTATCTTGTATTGATTTTCTCTTTGATTTCATCTAAACTTTTTTTTTTTTCTTTTGAAAGAAAAACAGCTTTGATAAGCAGCTTATTAAACACCAAACAGTCAAATGAAAATGTGAGGCAATGTGTACAGGTAGTCTGCCACATTACACCAGGTTGTAATGGATCATTTTCTATCTTATTGAAAAACAAATCAAAATCTAAAAGTGCCAGACATGAAAATAGAAACTTCAAGCTGTGTACGCAGGACTTTCATAAACCTCAAAGTCTTATATTTTGCAGCACGTTGATAATGATGGCTTGCAGGATTCCTGATCCACAGTATATTTGGCCACAAAAGTTCATACTTCCACACTAATCAATGGCTTGTGAAGTGATGTCTCACCGCCTGGGATTTGATCTTTCTGCCTCTGTTATCTTATACTGTGCCCATTACATAAACCAATGTCCTTCAAAAATATTGACTGAAACACTTCCAGTTAAATGTGGGCTGCTTTTGGAAACGTCGCTGTTTGTCAAATATCATTTATTCAGTGGATTGTCATGGAATTTTGTACAAATGTTTATTACCCACAGAGGATGAACCCTAAATAACATTATTGTTTTCAATTGGATGGATTGACTCTAAATTAAATGTATTAGGTTTAGTGATGGCTTCTTCTTACTTTTCATCTCGTGCCATTATCAGGTCATCAGCTTTGTCCAGGAAAAGAAGTAAGATCCATGACACTCATCTGGCAAAAAAAGTTGACAAAACATTTTTGTAATGGCTATTTCATGGGGACGATACATGTAAACAATAAAATAAAGCTGGGATACTTCTTCCAAATGTAATCCACAGTACTCAACATTTTCTGCTTTACAGGATCAATCCATCCATTATCTATACACCACTTAATCCTCACGAGGGTCATGGGGGGCTGGAGTCTATCCCAGCTGACTTAGGGCGAAGGCAGGGGACACCCTGGACAGGTCACCAGTCTATCGCAGGGCTACATTTAGAGACAGACAACCAAGCACACTCACATTCACACCTACAGACAATTTAGAATCACCAATTAACCTCAACATGTTTTTGGACTGTGGGAGGAAGCCGGAGAACCTGGAGAGAACCCAAGCTGCACGGGGAGAACATGGAGACTCCACGCAGAAAGATTCCAGTGCCCCCACTGGGACACGAACCGGCAACCTTCTTGCTGCGAGACAACAGTGCTACCAACTGTGCCACCCTGCAGCCCAACTTTACAGGATGTAAAAGGAAAAAGAAAACAAACAAACAAAAAATTAAATTGATTGAATGTACTTTTGAGAGTTCACTTAACTTATTAAATTAACTCAACAAAGTTGGGGAATAAGGGACCAGGATATTTGCAGACTTTCTCAGCATGCAGTGTATGAGAGCTGAAAGTCTTGTCTAGTCTGGAGAAAGAATGCACGATTGAAACTTGGTATTAGACTTTAAAACATGTAAAATTACATGTTAATAAAGAACAACACTAACTACAACGAAGGCGAGCACTGAGTGAGGTTTTTAAACCAGTGCAGTTGAACTACAGGAAGCAGTCTACAGTGTTGCTTTTAAATGAAGTGGCTACAATGACAATCATTGAAGAACTGAGTCTCCAAACTATGAAATGAATCACTGGAGTTTAAGAGATACACACAAGACATCCATTGGTTACTGCACTGCCCAAGATTAAATGATGGTACACATAGAAGAGGTTTTCCACTTTAATAAACCCTCATTTGGCTGTCACCCAAAAGACTGAGCTGTGTGTCACATGTCAGACCATAATAGTTTCATTTTGTTTGGTGGAATCAATTTCATTTTCACTCACAGTTTGGTTAAGATTAGGCACCAAATTGCTTGTTTAGGTTTAGTAAAAGGTTTGCGTTAAACCCTTTTGCAGCATTAATGGCATGTTACAAGACAAACTCCTCATTTACTAAAATGGCACGACTAGCAGAAAAGAGTTCTATTCACTTTTGAGACTCATGAGACAATATTAAACTGGTTAATGTACAAAGTTGACTTATTTTATGGCAACAGGGAAACATGTATTGAAGCAAGGAGACAAGGAGGCAAGGTGACAACGAGACATGAAAACAAATAGACACAGATGCATGAGACATAGAGACAAATAGAAAATGATGCAAGGAGACAAAGACACGAGGAGAAAATAAAACAAGGATGCAAAGAAACAATGAGACAACTAAAAATGGTGCAAGGAGACAAGATGGGGACACAAAAAGACAAGGAAACAGGAAACAAAGACACTCACAGGCAAAAAGACAAGCAGACTTCTCTTCTGAAGCAGAAAGGATTCATGCTAATCAAAGCTGACGTGACTCGCATAAAAAAACCCTGATGCTGTCCGGCCTAATCATCTGCACATTGTGTAATTTCTACAGAGCCACATCCTCAGTAATGGCCTGTCTAATGGCTACCTTTGGGTCAGCAGGCTGGCCCACATGTCGATATTGCGCTAGTTAATCCGACGGTTTACAGGCAGGAAAGCTCTCATTAGGAGTCCATCCTCAGGATTCCAACATGTCTGTCAGTGATCAGTAAACATTAAAATCCCATCAGTCACATGTTAAATCACACCCGACCATAGCTGTTAGACAACAGAGCTGTTAATCTCTTTGGAGGCTGACACATGCATAGTTACACATGGCTGCGTTCAGTCACAGGTGAAAACAGGACGGTATGCTGTCATGCATGCTATGAAAGCTTTTGGCCAGTGTTGAAGTGATGCCTAAAAAATGTTGGGCAAACCCCCAGGAAAAGCTCTGGCTACAGAATAACATGAATAACGTGTCTGTTCTATTCAAATGTCCTATTAAACAGTGACAGTGTGACAGTATTAAAAATGCGAAGACCCTGATGAAGCAGCTTCATGGAATTCATTCATTTGATTATTTCTGCCTGTGCTTTTTCTGCTGTAACTAAACAACAACCTCCAGAGCTGGAGGTCCTTGAGGATGGCTCCAAAAGTGAGGGTCCAGCTGAGCCACTACAATAAAACCACCTTCCTCATACTGTGTAGGTCCCCTTGTGCTGCCGATACAACTCGACTTGTTATGTCTGGGGTTGTCCTGTGGTGTCTGACCCTGGGATGTTCTCAGTGGATCTTTAGGGTAATGTGGGTGAGTCCTCCTTGGATTAGACATGTTCCAGCTCATCTCATGGACACTGGATTGAATTGGGATCAGGGGACTTTGGAGTCTGGGTCAACGCCTTGGCCTCTTTGTCATGTTACTCAATCCTTGGTCTGGAATGATGCTCAGGTTGGAGATATGTTGAAAAATATCATCCCTGTTCTTGACAACTGTACACTTGTATACAACTCATTTGTTTAAATTGCATTTAGGCTTAATGTTGTGTATAGTTAAGAGCACACAGTACATGAGCCCCACAACTCCACGGCTGTGCTTATTTCTAGATGTTTAATGACCAGCGGAGTCAGTTGCTCCCAAGGCGTTGTTGTTCAGAGCCACCCCACTGAGCTTCAAAGCCAGTCCTCAGAAAAGCATGTGGGTGACTTCACAGAGGATTTTTCTATCCCCCTGAAAATACTTAGAATACTAGAATCTGAAAATATGATCCAATTAAAACGTTACTCAACTTAGTGATTTAACTTAACAGCTGGACTCCACATTATTCCATCCTTTACACTATCAAGTAAGTTTTGCAACTCTGATCATTTCAAGACGGATGGGTAGAGGACATTCTGCCTTAAATTGTAGAGGACATTCTGCCTTAAACTCTGAGTTCACATTTAGGAACTGCAAAAAAAAAAAAAAACAAGAAAAAATGAACGGATAGGTCCTGTCAGGACAGCAGGTCCCATCCACATGATTAAGGGCCTGAGGGAGCCCACTGGGTTCAGTGGTGGACGTTTTGTGAAGATCAGCCCCAGCAGTTTCATTACGGACTTAAAATTCCCAGGTGTCATTTAGCTTTGGGCCGACCAGAGGAAATGTGCTGCCGCTGTGGTATGATCTGTGCTGCTGGCAATTTCATCAGACACACAGAGCTGTCCAGCAAATGTCAGGCTGAGAAAGACTGGAGGCATTTGTGGGTGAAGGTCAAAGATATGGTTACGCTTTAAAAATGATGTATCCGAAGTGTATCTGTAAAGTATCAGCCGCTCTCAAAGTACATCTTTGCGTGCATGAATGTGTGGTTCAAGCTTTCAGCTTTGTTCCTTCAGCGCTGAGCGATTAGGTTTCCTGCTGCTGCTGAAAGAAAACATTCAAACTCAAATGCTCCCCAAGGAGTCCCGAACCACACAGGCGCTAAAACATTCACAGCGCTGCTTACTGCGCAGCAATCTTCTGTGACCTACGGTTCCTGTATCCAATCTTGTGATTTTATGGCTTCTTCCTAACTTCACTTTTCTCTCATATTTACTAAATGCTTATCTGGTTGTTGTAATTGAACCTCATTTGAAGAATTTAAATGTCTAAGGCTAAAAATGGACTCAGGGGCTCGAAGTCGGTTAGATCTCATTTGACTGAAATGTCTGACAGCTAATGGGAAGACGTAAATCCTTGCCGCCAGGTGTCACGGCAAAATGATCTGCAGTGAGCCAGAACAGAGTGTTGAGAATGGTTTGAATGTGAAAGTGGGTAATAGGGAGTTGTCAGTGTGAAAAATACTTGTGGAAGTTGTAGCAGAAAGAAAGTCTTTACTGATGAAACAAAGGGGTTCATGTCAAGTTTTAGAAGAATTCCTTTTTTTTTCTTTCTTTAAAGTTACTTTTTTGGCCTTTTGTGCCTTTTATTTGATAGAACAGTGGAGAAGGGGGACAGGAAAGTGAGGGAGAAGAATGGGGGAAGGACCTGCAGCAAAGTGTCATGAGCCGAACTCATTACCACTGAGTCGGGGACGTTAGCCCCTGTACATGGGACGCCAGCTCAACCAAGTGAGCTATCGTGGCGCCCCTAGTTTTAGAAGAATTTCGAACAAAAAGGAAGAACAAAGGATAGACTACATTTATTTATAAAGGAAAATAATGAAATTTACATGTCTACATCTATCCATCTTCTTAAGCTGCTTTGTCCAATCAGGGTCACGGCAGGGGAAGAAGAGAAGCCCAGACATCCGTGTTCTTTTCGTCTTCCTCCAGTTTGTCCTGAGGGAACTCCAGCTGCTCCCGGACCAATTGGGAGATATAATCTCTCCAGCGGGTCCTCGGGCGACCTTGAGGTCTCTTCCCAGTTGAGTGTTCCCGGTTGACCTCCAACCAGAATGGAAGCATTCATGGGGAATCCTCATTAGGTACCATCTTATCTGCCTCGTCTCACCTTGGAAGAACACCGACTGTATTCTAAGTTCGTAGCTGAACTCTTCACCCTTCATGGAGCGTGAAGCCCACCCACCTAATGTCAACCTCTTGTATCTACAGTCTTATCAGAACATATGGTCCTATTTTTATATATACGTGTATGCATATATCAGCACGTCTCCAAACAGAGGTGAGTAAATCTCTGCGATTTGTGTGACATGTTGAAATACAACGGCAGATGACACGACCAGGCTGTTCCTCCCATCAGTCTGCCCGCCCCGCACTGTGTTTTGAAAAACCCAGCTGACCCACCGTGACGACTGCTCATGGCGACGAGGAAGACACATTTCACTGCTGCAGTATATTATCCAGCTGGCCCACTGGATGGGACTGGCTGTGCAGGTCTGATTTAGGAGGGCTCTGATTTACAGGTTTTCAGAGAAGCGAGTCTGTCTCAACAGGTTTCAGGGCCCTAGACAGACATCTGAAAGTAAAGTTCACAGGCTGCGTAGCTTCTAACACGCTCAGACACATTATAGGCACTTTTATAGAAGTTTAAAATACGAGACTACCACCGTTAGAGTTGAGTTTATTCTGGGGCGGCAGCTCTGCAGGTGCACTGGCTTGAGGTGTTTTTGGACAGAGGCCAGGATTTCACAATTTTAGGTGTGTCGTGTAGATAAAAATGCACAATAAATATTGTTTGCCTAAATGCCTGAGTTATTGGAACCGATCTTGAAAGCATGAGGAGACACAGGTGGATTCTTGGACATTCCATATCA
>NW_007579072.1:127737-158366 GCF_000690725.1 Stegastes partitus | reverse complement strand
ACTCCAGCTGTGTGTCACATGTGTTTAACACGTCACGAAACCAGCAAGGATTCAATATGCATTTTAAGAACCTTCTGGATGACACACAAAGATTGATCTCTAGGTCATTAGCAGGAGGATGAAAGACAAAGCAACCAATGAGGCTCAAAATAACGACATGAGAAGAGACTTAAGAATCAGACGTGGACCTCAGTCTTTGGCCTGCTGGCACCCTGACGCCGTTACATAAGAGTGGAATGATGGCGTAATTATGGTTATATATACTGCATATGGAAAGTAAAAGAGCATCTTTCTTTCTTAAGTGGCAGTCTGACTCAGAAAAGCAAAGGAACTTAGATGCTCATTAAGGCAACGAGGCGCTGATGCTTTCAAAATACGTCATTAATCCCCATGAGCTGCAGCTCCAACTGCTGACTGCGTTCATAACACGCACTGAATCAACGGGCCAAGCGATACTTTACACCAAGGCTGCATATATTACAGCGGCATAGAGGGAATACAGCACGTTCTCAGCTTCGTTCATCCTGTAAATATGTTTTTTTTTTTCCAGAACAAAGACACCCATTCAGTAAAGTGTCACAGAAATACGCACATCATGAGCTCAAACAGCTACTTAAGAACTCAAGTAGCTGTGAAGCGTCTGACCTCTTCCTGCCAACACCGATGACCCGACCTGATCTTTGTTCAGCCACTGGCTCTGAACGCCACTTTGCTATTACAATTTGTGCTATTTTTAGAATAGAGAGGGCTATTCTTTCGAGTGTCGCCTAAACATGGACCGCATCAGCTCAAACAGCTACTTAAGGACTCAAGTGGCTGTTAAGCGTGCGACCTGCTGTTCCTGACTTAACCTGACTTTTCTTCAGCCACTGGCTCTGAATGACAATTTCGCCGCTACAATTCAGGCCTTTGTGTCTTAATTTGCATACAGAGTGGTAGCAGTGGTACTAACCAGAGCTGGATCCAGCTGTGACTGTTTCCGTATTCCTGCTGTTCTGTGCTAATAGCCTCTGGTTAATAAATGTCACTTGTTATTTTGTGATAAAGTGTACACACTGGAGCTGTTAATCGGAGCTCATCCATTTTGCAGAGGATATTCAATGCAAAGAAATGGGTTTATAATTGTTCAAATGGTTTGGTGATGGGTGCTGCAGTGTGTGTGTGTGTGTGTGTGGTTGTAAGCGAAGCTCCAGGGAGTAACTGTATCGGTGTGTTTGTGTGTGGCCGGGAAACCAGACTGCAGAGAAATATAGACACAACTATCTGCCATCTTCTCACTTCAACAGCGTGCTGCAGATATAAAACAGAAGGAGAAAGCAGGGAGTCGTCAGCCACGTTTGCTGAGCTCAGTGACTTCTTTTGCAGGTGTATACGCTGGAAGGCATCAGGAAATATGTGTCTTTTATGCTATTACACAAGGCAACATCTTGGTTATGGTTTTTGAGGTTATGTTCCATTCCTCCCCCTACACACTCTGACTCCATTTGCGCGGCGGTCGCGTGGAGGGTCCGCCACATTAAGTGTCATTCCGAACCAGCCAGCGTTAAGTGGGAGTGGGTTATGGAGCCCGCAGGCACACAGTCTGCTTTGATACAGACTGACTAACCGCACTCATCACAAGTGCTGTGCCTGTTCTGTGTTTGAAATGGAAGAAACTGCACATACCTTCCGTTGCCTTGTCTTCTTGCGGTTATCTTAGAACTGTAGACTGTAATAAATAAGATAAAATGTCATCCATTAAAATATTAAAAAGAAGATATGAGCAGTGTTTTTTTTTAAAGTATTGTTTTATTAAATATTATGAAAAAGAACAGAAAGGAGATAAAAAATAATGACAAATATAAGCATTTTGTGAGATATTTTTTATTGTATTTGAGGAAATGCCTGAATGCAGCTGAAATGGATCTTCCAGCAGGTGATAAATAGCAGCAGAAATCACCGCAGATGCTGCTTGGACACCATGCTGGCCAAAGTTCTGTTTCCATTGGAGAGAGGTGAGGGTTTGCCACTGTTCTTATACTCTACCCCGTAATTATGAGAGCCCTCCACAGCCACGAGTGTGACTTCCCACTGTGTTACACTCCATAACAGAGTGAAAGGGTGAAGGGTTGAGATGGAAAAGGGACTGAGAGTCCCAAAGAATATCCACATAGCATCTGTCATATAGTCATGATGATAAATTCTGAACATTATGGGTTTGATGACTTGTTTAAAGGCATCATGACAATCTGTGCCTGTCCACCAAGGGCCCAATTGTTCAAACTTCAATCAGAATCAGAAATATCTAGATTGAAAATCTCTTTTTTGCTATCCAGTTTCAGGTGATGCCGGATTATTAAGACTTTAAATGCAACTACATTTCACAATGTAGCCTACTCTGTAGATAAAGGCCAATCAGTGGCTTCCACATGACTGATGGGGACTTAAAAATGTTCAACTAACTCTCATGTTGTTCTGTTTTTACTGCAACAAGCAGGTGACATTGCCCTTCACACTGAACATAAAAAACACACAGTGCTCCATTAGATGCTTCTAAAAGGCTGTAATGTTGCTCTTTCTACAGCATATAGCAGTTAGTTACAGACTGGACTGTAGCGACGTACAACTGGCAAACACAGTGGGTGAATACAGCACAGGATGTCTGGAGAACTTCCTGCTATGCTTGAGCTCCGTCAATGGAAGGCACCAATGCACCTGCAAAGTCTGGCAGAAACTACTTTAATTGCTACTTTAATGTATTAAACACTCCTGTAATAATGGGTTATAATGGTGTGGATGATGGAGAAACTCCTTACTGTCTCTCCTCAAAACTTACATTTGTTTTCCTGCCACCGGTGCAGTCAACACTTGCAGTCGCGTGCTGACTGTACATGCACCATGAAAACAAATGGGGTTGAAAAGAAATCCTTGTTTTGAGGAGAGTTTAAGCGAGAAGATTTGCTATTGCCACACCTTTAGAATTCATCTTTGAAACAGATCTAATTCCCAGACTTTGGAGGTTCTTTGACGTGAATATGCTTTCCATTGACAGTGCCCAGCCACAGTAGGAAATCCCTAATTCTCCAGAAATCCTGTGCTGTGTCCACCCACTGTGTTAAGTACTGCTCAGGAAAAATCACATTGACACGGTGCTGCAGTCCAATGTGAAACCAGCAGCTGTAAGTATGAAGTCACAGTCAGCCTGTCAGACCATGAACCAAACCATGACCTGGTCTGAAATATGTAGCCTACTATAGTGTCCACTTTATCACCTTCATCAATGCAATGGTTAAACAAATCAAGTCATAAACACAAATGAATATACAGTCGTCCTCAGATGTATTCATAACCTCCCATTAAAGAAGAAAAAAAATAAACAGGTGTCACTAAAATAAGTTGAAATTGACAAAAGTGATAATAAATACAAATGTAATGAAAATCATGGCATTGCTTTTTAATTGTGGTTCCACAGAAATATTAAAAAAACAACAAACAAAAACAAAACAAGCAAACAAGCATGATGGGATCTGTAAACTAATATTCTGTTGAACAAACCTTTGAGCCAATCACTGCAATCAAGTGTTTTCTGTAACTCTCAGTCAGACTTCTGCACCTGCTGACAGGTATTGTGATTTTGGCCACTGCTCATCAACAAAGTGCTCTAATTTGTCTGGGACAATTTGATTTGTTTTTTAAAATTATTCTTTTCAACCACAAGTCAAAAACAATGTCTTATGTCACTAAATTAGAATTTACTTTTTTTAAAATTTTTTTTTAAATGTATTATTACTTTTTTCTAGTTATTTCAGTGACTATTGTGAAATTTGCCTTTAATGGAAGGGTATGAATACATTTGAGAATGACTGTATATATAGTACATGACACAAATGTTTCAATATTTGACCAACTTTAAAGTTTTATCACATTTGGTTCCTGAAATCCACCCAGAATCCAGCCTTCAGCTGGGATCAAGATAATCTTGATATTTTGGATTAAGTGTATCACAGTCTATAGAAACATTTTGAACAGCACATACTAAAGGTATGATTCAGACCAAAAGACTGGATTACATGATCTGATTCGATGTCAGAATCCTTTCTTTTCTTTCCAACAACATATTTTCAAGATTTGATCCAATCTGATTGCTTAAGTTTTATCAGACGACTTCTGACCAACTGGGCCCTGATCTCTTTCTTTTTTCTGGACCACTCTCACTCCTGTTATAAACGAACTGATGAATAATTAATAGGTGCACAGAACAGAGTGTTAAAATCATTAAATCAATGCAGCAGAACAACAGGTTTTGTTCTGCTCAATTGTCTTCCATGTGTAAATCCTCTGCCTGCATTACCCACGATGCAGCTCAGCCATCAGCACTTGATTCACAGCGTGTTGTGCTTGTATCCTCAACTAACCTCATGCAGAGATGATGCAGTAATTTTGGTAAGGTCATTTCTAGTGTAAGCACCACTGATCGATCCATTCACTCTACACCCATGCTGACCTCCGAGATATGAGAAGGACGAGTGACGGAAAGTAAAAGCACTTCTAAATGTTTTCTATGTAGATGGGGCCACACTCCCATATTTTTTCCAATTTTAAATTCCCTTTTAAAGTCAGCCAAACCTGACACTCACTCAGGCCAAGGGCAATTCCCGTATGAAAGAAACAAAATCCGCTGACCTCATTTTGTGCAAAAATACATTTTTAGATGTATCTAATATGAGGCTCTGGCAGTCTGAGTTGGACAAATTGGATATCTCCTAAAGTTGCCTGTCTTTTTATTCTTCCTGTCTCCCTGGACAGTGGATCCTTGCTGAGCTGGGGTAACTGGATACTTACAAAGAGGGAACTTTGGCTGTAAGAGTGGAACGTTGGGGAATAGACACTTGATTTGACTATCTGAGACTGTTGAAGCCTACCATTATCTCCGGTTTCATCCCATAACTCTTCTATTACAGTTAATAAGGGCTCTCAGCATGGGTAATATTCATAGGAGAAATGAGACCAAACACTCTTTATATGTGCAGCACACATGGACTTGTAACTACTGTATTGTCCTTTAGTGTTTCATGGACCTTTTTACAGCATAAAACTTGTCAAAAAAGGGAAAAGCTCCAGTGTAATTAATGACATTTAAAATAGCTGCATCCAGGCCTCTGTTCCTGTGTGTCCTGTGACACGTCAATAGAATGAAGCCACGTGTAATGTTTTAATATATTCATTTTGACTTTCCTTCTATGATAAATTTAAAGAACACATATGAAGTGACAAAAACTTCACGTGGTGTTCTGACAGCTGTGGTTGCCATGGTGATGACGGTGTGCATAGACACAGCGGCCCCTTTAGGAGTCAACGAAAGTGAATGTTTTGAGTGTCTTGTCCATCCCAGACATTCATTCCGCAAAGCTTGCAGCCGGGAGACTTTGCTGGACGTCAGGACAGTGAACGGCGCTGGAATTGTGGCAATCGGTTGTGATTTGGACATTCTACACCAACACAGAGTCCGATTGGAGACGACACCGGCAGCTACCCGAGACAGAAGGAAGCGCAAATGGTGTAAACAACAGAGGGGGAAGAGAGCTGGGATCCATACTAGGCTAAAGGATAACCCCTCCAGTGCCGTGCTTCTACTCTCCAATATCCACTCCTTCCTCAACAAGCTGGACGAGCTACATTTGCTGAGAGAAACCCAGAGAGAGTGGAAAGACTGCTGTGTGTTTGCTTCAACAGAAACATGGCTCCATGATAACATCCCAGACGGACATACAGCTGGAGGGGATGACATTATTTCGGGCGAAGGACAGGCAGCTAGCTCTGGGCAGCATCTGCGGCTTCACCATCGTCTGTGTGTCCCTGAAGACCAACCAGGACCTGAAGAGGTTCGCCATGTTCAACAAGATGCCTACAGAAAAGAATTCAGTTAAACTGCAAATTGTTCTGAATTTTTCAACTCATAAGTTTCTTACTGGTAGAAATGACATGAACACATGACAAAATGTGGTAAGACGATGCATTTCTATGTTGTGCTCACATTTTTGCCACACCAGTAATTAG
Organism: Stegastes partitus; assembly: GCF_000690725.1. Taxonomy (NCBI): domain Eukaryota; kingdom Metazoa; phylum Chordata; class Actinopteri; family Pomacentridae; genus Stegastes; species Stegastes partitus. The sequence continues at coordinate 152,330 of NW_007579072.1, read as the reverse complement.
GGACAGAGCTCTCCCCAGGAAGATGAAACCACATTCACACCTCGCCACAACAGACCCTAACGAATCCCGTTGTAGCAGGGGGAGCACTAACGATTTGCACAATGAGGGGGCGGAGCAACAAACCCCCAATTGAAACTGAAAATCAAGGGTTTATGGCTCCTTAAGGATATAAGTATCTGAAACTCCCAACTGATGAAGCCTCTTGGATGAGAGGTGAAACGTTTGCAAGAAACTCAAGCAAGTCCAGTTGTTACAATTAAACTACGAGAGTAATTAGGGACAAAACCTGTATTTGCCGCTACAGCAATCAAACAGTTCATATAATTGCTACCATTAACCATGAAAATCCCTAATACCATATCTTACCATCTTCATCCATCCATTATCTATGCACCGCTTAATCCTCACTCGGGGGGCTGGAGTCTATCCCAGCTGACTCAGGGTGAAGGCAGAGGACACCCTGGACAGGTCGCCAGTCTATCCCAGCTGATTTCTTTACTTATTTATGTAATTTCCAATCAGAACAAACCTATTGGTCCAACAAAACCTCAAAAAATTCAGAATTTTATATTAATATATCAGTTTTTGGCATGGGTATGACTAATTATTGGACAAAGTAAGATTACATCATTGTAATCTTACCTTGTAGAGAAAATATCCCAGTAAAGACAAGTGTTCTGGGCACTAAATCTGAATGTATTTAGCAGCTAAATGACTGATGAATAATTAATCCACTGACTGAATTAGTGAGTATATTGGATGTTTCATATTCCACGTACACTTACCTTCTCTAGTTTGTTCTTTCGTCGGATTTGTTTTCTTTCGAGGCAATTTGTTTCACACTAATTGATTCACTTTTCTAATTTAACACGGATATTGTTGACAGTGTAAACACGATGTACAATCAAGCACTTACATTGGCTGCAGAAAGTATTCAAGCCACTTCCCATTTTGCACACTTTATTGTGTTGTAGACTTCATTTTAAATGGCTTAAATTGTAATTTTTTGCTGGGCAATAACAATTAACTGTTTGGCTTTAGTGAAAGATTCAACCCAAGAAAGATCGGTCAAAGGTTTATCGCCAAACTTTTGAAGAATGAGAGGCACTGGGGGTAAAGTTGAGGCCTGGGGAGCTCTAGAAGCAGGATCTTGACATGGTGGAGGAGAAGCAGCAGACAGACAGGTTGCTTTATGTGGAAAAAGATCCAGTTTGTAGTTGACTGGGAATCTGCGTCATAAAGAGAGCACTAATTAAAGTGAGGAGAATTTCTCGGAGGAGCTAGACTGTGAACTGTGAGGGTTGGCCTGAGAGTGTCTGCTGCCTCAGAGGGTGATGGAACGATCTGGCGAAGACATGGTGGAGAGGCTGGGCTCGATGAGGTAGTGGTTCACAGGTGTGCCAGCCGCCGGTTGCGTAGGTGAAGCTACACTCCAAGACACACAAGCGCAGACATACCAACACACTCATAGAGACAAAGAGGGAGGAGAGACAACAGGAGCACTGAGAGAAACTGGCAGCATGGTAATAATCACTCCATTTTTGCATATATTTTAAAAAATAAATAAGATTATATGTTATGAAAATTTTCTGTGGCACTTTAAAGCAGCGTAGAAATCCACACACCTACGTATAAAAGGTTCCACAACTCACACTGCACTTTAAGACAAATACAAAGCCATGAAGTCTAAGGAACTCTCCATAGACCTCTGCAAGGAAATTATGGCAAGGCCTAGATCAAGGCAAGAATATAACACCTTTTCTAAAGTGTTCCCAGCAGCACAGTGGCTGTAATAAATGTGAAAGTTTTAGAATGGACAGCCAAGTTGGCATCCTGGAGTTGGCTGTCTGCCAAATTGAGTAACCAGCAGGAATGGCCTTGGTCAGAGAGGAGACCAGTGAATATGAACTCTAACAAAACTTCTGTCGTCTTCTGCAGAGATGGGGGAACCACAGACTCTGATCTGATGAGACAAAAATGGGACTTTTGTACAGACAGCAGGTAAGCATCTGCTGTTGATTCATCCATTGCCCCTAATATGGAATGCAGAAAAACACACGGGGTCCTGTGGATGTTTCTGAAAGATTAACTGTGACTTTTTATTTTTACAGGATATAAGAGTTGGCTACAGATTGTGCTGTAGCACCGTGTCAGTGATTATTCCTGAGGTGTGGGAAGTGCTATCGCCTGTTGCTAGAGTTTGCTGCCTCCCTATCTCAAGCACATACAACAGGATTTCTGAGGAATTTCGACCTTCCTACTGTGTGTGGGCACCGTTGATGGAAAGGATGTACTGATCAAAGCATGTCCAAACTCCTGCAATGACTACTTGTGTGTGGATGTTGTAGAACATGAGTGTCTAACTCAGATACACAGTGGGCCAAAATAAAAAAACTGGGACTAAGTTGCGGGCCAGACTTGATATTGATTTAAAAGATTGACTACAATTGCGCATGTTTTACTTTCTCTGCAGATATATAATGAGAAACTTTTTCATACGGAAACAAACTTAAGTTTTGCTTAAACATTGAATCTGGAACAAGCATAGCTTAAAATTATGAACACATGAGAAATCAAATTTCAAATAAGAGATACATCAGTGGCATTTGTTTGTTTGTTTCTTTTTTTTTTTTTTTTTAATGAATAAAATAACAATTTTCATGCCTCTCTCTATCCGTAACCTTTTGAGTTAATTTTCAGTGGAAACCTTTTTTTCACAGGCCAACAACAAAACAATTAAAATTTAAAAAAATAAAGAAATAAAAAAGTACTTACTGATAAAGAAAACACATTTTTACTTAATTTTTTTTCAAGGAAGGGACACTTGCAGGTCTTCACTGATGTGCCGACACAATAGCAGAGCATTCTGGGATGTGTAGTATTAGCGGTGCATGTGCTACATACCGGCGGGCCAGCTCTAGGAGACCTTTGAAATTATCTTGCCGGCCAAAGATAATTACATTGTGGGCCAGATTTTGCCCGTGGGCCTGAGTTTGACACCTATGGTATAGAATCTCTTTGTACAGCCTGTCCTAATAAGAAACACCACTTGTTTTCCTGCATAGTCAGTGTGCTTGCGGTGCAACCATTCTGATTGGTCACAAATTTTGAGATGCACTTAGATGTCTGCAAAGTTGTTTGTGTGGACAGATGATGAAATGTGTGTCACGTCAACCCTTGGTTCACCTCTCTAAACAGCCCAGACAATGCCAGGAATAGCAACAGTACAATTCTCTGACTGTTCTTGAGTGGCGCAGCCAAAGCCCAGACCTAAACCCGTCAGAACATCTGATTCCTGGAAGAGGCCTGACGATGCTCACAGTTCACAGATCCTTCCCATCCAATCTAACAGAGCCTCAGAGGATCTGCAGGAAGAATGGGATCAACTACCCAAATCCAAGTGCCCAAATCTTGTAGCGACTTAAAGACTTACGATTTAAACCTGTAACTGGTGCCAAAGGGTTTTCTAGAAAGTGGCGAATTAGGGGTCTGAATGCTGTTATAAAAAAGAGATTTCTTTGTGAGACTTTTTGTTATGGGGGACTGAGTGTTGTTATAGTTGTAACACAGTAAAGTTCACAAAAGGTGAAGGGTCTGAATGCCTTTGAAATCCATCGTATGTCTCATCTTATGTTTGAGTGTGGATAAGTGAGTGTGTATGTGTGTGCATGCATGTACACTGTATCTACAATAGCATGACTGTTAACGGTTTGATTGCTATGAATGTGAGTGTTATGAACTTCATGCCAAGTTGAGCAGCTGTTCCTCTTTATGCTCCAGTCAGCTATCTGTAAGTCATTTCAGTGCAGACGATGGCCATTTATATTATAGTACAATATGCTGTGTTGGAAATAGCCACGTTGTAAGGACACGATAAAGAGGCTTCTCCATGTTTTCATCAGTCTGCATCTGTTACCAGGGCAACCATCTCCAAGCAGCAGTGCCAACAGGAAAAAAAAAAAAAAACTTTATTCCCAGAAACTGACAGAATGCCTTGGTGCTGCTCAGTTACTGCCAGAGGAATTTCACAAATTAGGGATGTTTTTTTTTTTTTTTACCTTCACATCAGCTAGATGGAGGAGCAAGAGGAGTTTTTTAGATGAAGTAATTTTATTCCATGGCTCAAGTTTATTTCTCTATGGCCATCCAGCTATATATGGAACCATCACTGATCTATAATATCTGGTAGGGGGTTGGTGGTTTACTGGCTACCTTCATCCAGCAGGCTAATCTCTTTACCTCTTTACTATACAACTGCTGGTTGACATTTGACTGCTCTAAAGGTAGTCAATATTTGAAGATCACAGTATATTTGTGTTTGCCTGCAGTAAGCTGTGTACTAGGTGAGTACAACCAGATAAAGCCATACCCTCAGGAGGAAACGAGCATTATTATTCAGTCTGGCATACTGAGGTCTAGAGATAAGATAATCCTGGGCACAAGCAGGTATGTGATTGTAGAAGTAAACAAGACTTACGTTGTGTTCTTGTAGTGTTTAACAAGACCCCACCGACTTCCCTCGATAATTTGCCTCAAAGAAATTCCTGTCGCCCTCTGAAGTGATACATCAGTACGCCGAATATGCCGATAAATTTCAATCCAACAATGTCTAAGGGACCAAACAACAGGAGCATCTCTAGTAAAATCCAAAATCTAAGTTGCAAGAAGATATACATGGTTGTATGATCAGACATGCTTTAAAGATGCTGACTGTTTAGCCAGAATATCAGAAATATGTTATTTAGATGTTAATCCAAAAGTTTAACAAGCTTCAAACTAGAGGACTGCACTGGAATTGAGACCCAGTGAAGTGAGCAGTTTCAATTAAGATGGTTTGTACAATGAAAAAAAGCACAGCAAGGAATCTCTGACAGCAAGGAATCTTTGTCAGTTCCTGCTATCAAAAATAATTAGACTTTGCTGCACGAATACATAAAGTATTGATGTACAACAGGCTTAAATCTGACACTTCTGGGTTGAGGTGACACCACGGATTTAACAACTTTCTATCAAGTTATGTATGAAATGTGACTTTACTGCAGTAAAATAACACATTCTAAAGAATGCAATTGTTGTTTTGTTATACCAACAGGTTTCCATCCACTAGCACAGTATCTATACCCACTTTATCTTGTAGAGGGTTGCAGGGGATGGGAGCCTATTCTAGTTGTCATTGGGTAAGATGCAATGTACACCCTGGACTGAGTGCAAAGAGAAAAACAACCTTCATTTAGCTTCACTCTTACACCTACTGCCAATTTAAAATCACCCTGTCTTTGTATTTGGACTGTGGAAGGAAGTCACAGAACCCAGAACCTTCTTGCTTTAAGGTGACAGTGAACCACTGTGCTATCCATTGACAAGTATTCATCTCCTTATGAAGACTACATAGTATAATAACAGTTTTCCCTGCAGGACAGGAGAGGAAGACGAATCAGTAGAACTCTACGTTATGAACAGAAGTGGAACACACACATTCAGGCTGGATAATCACAAATTCAGCAGGAGTGGGTGCGAGTGGGATTGAAAAACTCCTGTGCCAAAGCTGCCTCTTTCTTTTTCTTTAGCATTATCCAAAACTTGTCAGCATATGGCTGGCTATCTACACATCCAGCAGACAGAGCAGTAAGAGGTCGTATTTGTATTCATCTGATCAGTGAAATCCACTATTCACTCCCCTTTAGTTCGTCCCTTCTGGATTACTGATCTGACCCCAAACAACATAGGCCATGGTCAGAAAGAGCTGAGAGAAGCTATAAAGTCTGGAGCTGTAGAGTCAATAACACCGTGAGCCAATAAAGTTTTCTAGCTTTCAGGTTTGCTTCTGTGTTGTGTGATGTGCATTATTGTTTCCACACCCCAAAGGCTCAATGTCACAAAAATATAACTCTGGGGCAGCTTAAAAATTTAAAACATCCCAGGTGAGAACAAAATCATGTCTCAATGGGGAAAAAAGGAGACTTTCAGGGATTTTTTTTTTATTGCCAGAGTGCACGCTGTGACTGGGAGAAATTGGCAACAAGTCTGAATGGCGGTGCTATATCCAGCTCAGTTAATGCATCCATATAATATGCTCATAAAGGCAGTGTAAATCTGTTGATGTTTAGCAGCTATCGTGTTACCATGACTATAATCTTCATTTTAAATCTTGGCATGGTAACATTTGTAAAATAGCTCGACACACTAGGTGCAGCTGAGGGAGTGTCAGTAGCTGTGTGGTTTTTGGAATATGCTGAAAATATGACTTAAAAAATGGCACAAAATATCTTTTTCTGTCAGTCCAATGAGAACAACACAGTCCGTATTGCTCTAAATGTGTCAGTTGGCTGATTTTCAACAGCAAGATTCTTTGAGAGCCCATAAAGTGGCAAGCTCAGTGACATTTCTTTCTTCCTTTTATCAGGATCCCCATTAGCACCATCCCCCTGCCTTGGCTATTCTTCCCACATACTTCATGGTCCTGTGGGTCTGCAAGCATTTCAAGGCACCTAGAAACATTTCAATCTACCTGGCACATCTTTCTTTTTACTCCCTCCAACTCACAGCGCAGTGATGCTTCCCTCTCCACACATTCACTTTTATACAGCGCTGAACAGCCCCAGCGGACTGGTCTTGACAATATATTCCATCTTGCTTAAGGCCTCCTGTAAGCTTCCATTTATTGACAGACTGTGGAGGGCTGACCTCTCTCAAAGAGCTCCAACACGAATTGGAAACTAATCTGGGAGATCATGCTTCTTCCAGGAACCCAAGCCATCAAGTCATTTTAGTTTCATACCCAGAACAGACTCCATTCCTTGAACGCTGCATAAAACAAACATCATGGGTTCTTTTGGTTGCTTGACAGTTTTGTGCCGACTAATGTGTTGACATTTATGATTATATTTATCTTATTTACAAATATATCAATTTGTAACCCCAAGCTCATGTAATTCTGTTAAACACCAGCAAAAAGTGACATGTTAAGAACAATATAGACAAATATCATTTACCTGTATTTCTTGCTGAGTTGGCCAAATTGTAGTTTCTTTAAAAATCCCTTTGATCATCGTTATTTCTTTCTCAAAATCTCTAAACTTGGAGTGCAGTTGTGTTTGATCAGGCCTATTAAAATGCACCATTGGCACAACTAAACCCTTTTTTTGAGTAGTTTTGATCAGTGTTTATTATCCTCCATTACTGGGGCTGCTCACAGGAGAAAAACAGAATTTTTTGGTTCAAACAGGCTGAATACAAATATCACACCTCAAAAGCCCCAGTCTGTTTTTAAGGTTGTTCCAGGTTGCAGGTCAGGGTTGTAGACCTTGATCAAAGGTATTTTGAAAGTAGTTTCTGAAGGAGGGTAGAGGACATTCATTTTCCCCACCATCATTTCCTTTGCTCCTACATCTGACCATCAAGACTACCAACACCCCAAGGCCATGTTAGCTCCTATGAACCTGCAAGTTTATATATGATGTGCACTGCAGTAGAGCAACAGGAGTGAGGAGATAGATTCCTGGTTGCATGTATCCTGGCTAGCAAAGAGGAGTATACAGTCATGGATTTAAAGCAGCTCATTAGGACCATAGCTGGATATTTTCTACAGATTTATAGTAAAACCACAAACCTCAGTGGATATGAAGGTGTTGAACCAGACAAACAACGAGCGAAACTTCTGTCCAATGAATCCAAATTGCATTCATCAGATGTTTTGCTATTTTAGTCCTAATTTTCTGCTTCATGCCTGTAAAGTTGCCCCGAGAGCACATATGCATGTCCTAAAAGTGCTGATCAGCACTGGGTTAAGAAACTGCACTCAGCAAAGAGAGAGAGAAAGAAAGCGAGAAAGCACTCAGCACTTTAAAACACTAAAGTTGACTTTACTTTGCATGATGTGAGTTATGTGCTCAGCGTTGTTTTGCTAATGCCTTTATGACAAAAAGTGCAGCTGGTGTGTGGCGTTTTATATTTATTGCTCCTCTGCTCCTGGCATGAGAAGTATACAGTTGTTTTCACCTGATTATAGACTGTGAATAAATTCACACTGTTATGACCCATAATTCACAGATATCAGGAGTGACTTATATAGTGTTTAGCATTCATCATTCAAGAACCCTTCTGGAGGAAACTATTCTTTTGCTTAACTTGTTAACATGTTTATGAGGAGTTTTGTATGTTGAAAGACACATCAAGAATTAAAAAAGGCAGTCAAAGTCATGGCTGAGCATTTTCACCTTGAACCTGCAGTTTACTGGTGATAGTTTCAAAAACACAAATTCAGAGTTCCAGAGTTTATATGTAACACTTCTAAAGAACCAGTTCCGTCAGACTGCAGGGTGGAGCTTTCCATACCATTACATTCTTCTTCAGAATGGTTTTAAATATGTATGGTTGAACTGCTCCACTATCACAACTTGCCATTGGATGGTGTAGATTTACATTGTTTAAACAGAGTCATAGATGAGGTGGTGCGCTTGAACTGCAAGAAGCAACAGAAGCGATAGGATAGTTCTACGGACACTTAAAAAAGGTTCTTGGCCTCACCACGAAGTAAATGGTGTAACTCCAATTTTGGGGCATAATTGTATACTACATAGCCTAACATCACTGTCAATAAAAACTCAGATATTTGAAACACCCATCCATCCATTATCTATACACCGCTTAATCCTCACTAGGGTCGTTGGGGGCCTGGAGTCTATCCCAGCTGACTCAGGGTGAAGGCAGGGGACACCCTGGACAGGTCACCAGTCTATCACAGGGCTACACTTAGAGACAACCAAGCACACTCACTTTCACACCTACGGACAATTTAGAATCACCAATTAACCTCAACATGTTTTTGGACTGTGGGAGGAAGCGGGAGAACCCGGAGAGAACCCATGCTGCACGGGGAGAACATGCAAACTCCATGCAGAAAGATGCCAGGCATCTTAACCAGGACATGAACTGAGGATCTTCTAACTAACCACTGAGCCACCTTGCAGCCCATGTTAGAAACAATCAAAGAAAAAGGTTAGAGGATAGCTATAATCTAACTTGCTTTGTAATCATTTTCAGAATGATGAGGAAGTCATGCATGCTGCTGAGGAGTATCTGGACGCTCAACATGTGACCTTCTTCTGTGAAGGGAAAGCAAAGCTTAAACACAGGTGGATTATGTGCATTGAAGTTGAAGGAGACTGTGTTTAAAAATAATGCAAGAACAATCTTTCTCCTGTGAAGTTTTCTGATCAGGCCAAGAACTTTTTGAAGTACCCTCATAAATTAAAGTCGTTTTAAGGCAGGGGATTCATTTAATTAAAAAAAAAGGAATTTTTAGAGGTCTAGCCCTGTGATACCCAAATATAGGTCATTTTTTCCACATTTTTCACATGTCAGATGTTGTTGTCAGACAAATTATATTTTTTTAGGGAAATAGTGTAATATTGCAACATCAAATAAATGTATTTGTCCATTATCTAATAAATCAAAGAGATGGGCCTAAAGTGAAATTTTTGGGTTGTATGAGTTCATCTATTATCCAATAGCATTGTTAGGCTAAATAATAGGATCCATGGCTTATGCAGTGTTTTAAAAACACCATTTACAGATTATTTTATAAGATGGCTAAAGGGACTTATGCAACATTGCAACTGTGGGTCTTACAGGGTTAATCAACGACTTGAGAGGGACTTTAAAGCAACATCACATCAAGTGAGTGCAGTCAGATCAGGAGTAAAACCTAACCCACTAGCAGAGCTGGTGCTTGCAGTCAGAGATGAAATGCATGCTAAATCATATTAGGTCTCAAGGTCTACTTTTCAATATGAGCCCCAGTCTACTCCATCCATCCAGGCACAATATCAAGGACGGTGATGTCTCAGTTTTGTTTTTGTTTTTTTATAATTTAGAGGACTTTGCTCAGGTTGCTGAAGGTGAAAGGAAAGGATTTTGAGTGACTTGACTCTGTGACTGCATTGAGTTCTTAAATATGTTTATAATGTCTCTCTCTATATATATACAGTAAATACACATACATATATGTATAAGCATTAAATATAACATTACATATATTTTCAACTTTGTTCCAAGCACATTTACTTGAATGTTAACATCCATATGACATATTTTCAGTGAGCACCACCATATTCACAAATGTGGGTTCCCTTCTTTTCTCAGACAAAATAGGAAAGAAGCATCGCAAAAGTAAATAATTTACTTCAAAATGACAGTTTTCAAATGTGTTTGTTTCTTTAGTCAATATTTATTGCAGTCACAGAAATTTGTAAACTTCAGACTTCTTCAAATATATGTCTTCATTAAGGATGATGAGCAGGTTCCTTCAAATAACCTCCCAGTAGTACAAGGTAAAGTAGGAAATATGATTAAACCAATTAATTACCAAGATTAGCATCCGCTCTATGAAGGACACAGACACGGAGAGGTCAAACTGTTTCTTTAATAAGAGTGCACATAATTTACATCACTCATTGTCTTCAGTTGACAGAAGATAACAGAAGAACAGCATCAGTTTTGCACTGTGATGTAGCTCCAGGTGTTTACGCCACCCGCAGGGAGAATGCAATTCAATATAAATACAACATCAGCCAAGGGCACACAAACCCCTGACTGGACTGCGTTTCTGATCCATTGTTTTATAGCATAACGCAACCTAATTAAGCAGGTGGAGATTTACACATTGTACTAAAGAACGGTCGCCTGCACATACAACCTCTTACAAGATGAATGTCCCAAGTGGCTACATCAACATGCACAGAAAAGTCTCTTCTTAACCCTGTGATTTATGTATTTCCAAGCTGAACTCGGAGAGATACATCAACCGTACAAGCAGGCTCAAGTGACCAGGCTACACGCTTGAAGTAACCTGGTTTTAACACTTTTCTTTTTAACACATTTGCTTTGGGCCTTTGTTAATAGGGCCAGTGGATAGAGACGGGGAAGAGGAAGCGAAAGCAGGGATATGACATGCAGTAAATGGCCCAGGTTTCAAACTAGGAAACTTGCTGCTCAGGCATTCGTGCCCATGTGGGATGCAATCTAACCACTCAGCTATCAGGTTGCCCCGAAACACTTTTAAGGGCATTTCTTTCTTTTTTTTTAGGGTTGAGTGGGATTGAATTTACAGGAGTCCATTTAACCACAAATGACATTTATGAGGAAGTATGAAAACTGTAATAGCAATGGGTCTATAATATAATACTCAACCCACTGAGAATCAACAGCCAACTCTACAGCTTTATGCAATGTTTACCTACTTTTAACGCATTGTTTTTGGCTCCTAACCCACATAGTGTGGTTGAGACTCACCGCTATCATCAGTCATCCCATATTATGGTGTATGCAGACAGAAAGCAGAAAGAAAAAGCACAAATCTTAGCACTGGTCTGTGTTTATTTGCCTCACAACAGTCAAGGTCCTGACAGACTTTAGCTGGAAGCCAGCTAGAAACAAATGCATGTGTTGCTCCCTCATCATTAGTCTGACCTATACATTTATGAAGTAGATGGACAAAAGATTCAAGTGATTTTTATTTACTTTTTTGCTCACATTTCGACATTTGTAACTCGTGCAAACATGTCTTTGGGTCAGTTTGTCCCACTCCAGGTGAATTTGCATCTAGTTGTGTCTTTCTGTTGAATTTGTACCCAATAACAAAATTTGCCTCTCACTTTGTCTGACTACAGAGTTGAAGAAAATGAGTCTCTGGTTGCGTAACTTGAAAATCTTGCAGCTACACTCCTACATTTTTGCTATGAATCCATACATCGACAGAATTTTACACAAGCTTTCATCAGAACTAATAGGATGATCGTGTTGTTCAGTATCAGCCAGTAGAAATTTGTTACAGAAGCCTGGTGTTAAATGCTCTGGTATGTTTTCTCTCAGCCCTTGTGGTTTTTTGCTAAAGCCTGTACTGACAGAAAGGATTATAGGAGTGTAGTGTGGCAGCTTTCTGGTGCAGTCTTTGCAGTTACAAGCTATTTTACAGACTGAGTTAGATCTCTAAGGTTGCTTCACTTAAACCTTCCTGAGATAATTGGCTAAGAATAATTAAATACATCATTTTGGTCCCTTATTGAATTGTTTTCTGCTACATTGAACTAGATGATTCAATCACATCTGATAAGTAAAGGATTACTACAATAGCATTTTGTACTTCTGTGAAGCTGGAAAACTCATAGCAGTTGGATATTTAGAAATAAAAAAATCTGCAAAGAGGCCAAATTGAGGTTGAGAGCCAAAGAATGTTGGATCCTTCAATTCCCATGTGTTTGTCCTTCCCTGGTAAAGTCTTTTAAACTTTATGCCTCCTGTTTGTAATCCCGGAAGAATCTGAAGTGTCAAAGCTCAAGCGGAGAAAGTCGTGATGAAAACATGAGGAAAGCTCCCGACAACAGAACATTACACAACAGGCTGAGCAGTTCTGCCAGCAACAAGTCAGCAAATTTTGACGTGTGGGTTGGTCCTTAATTTAATACGTGTCGATCAGCCACAACATTGAAACCTCTGATTTGTGAAGTGAAAGTTAACAGTCAGTTCTTGAAGTTGATGTTCTGAAAGCAGTAAAAATGAAGACGTGCAAGGATCTGGGCAATATTGATAAGAGTCAAATGGTGATGGCTAGACTACTGGGTCAGCAGGTGTTGTGTTCCTACTGTTCTGGAGTGTGGTTAGTCAACTAAAAGTGGTCTAACGAAGTACAAAAGATGAACCAATGACAAGGTCGCCCAAAGCTCATTGGTGTACATAGAAGAGAAAGCTAAACCCATGTGTTCTGATCCCACAGAAGAGATACTGTAGCGGAAACTACTGAGAATCTAAAATTTAGCTACCATAGTCAGTAGTCAGAACACACAGTACATCACAACTTGGTGTATTTTGGGCTACAGACTGGTCATAGTGTCTGTGTTGATCCCACCTACAAGTGCCAAGCGAGTGTCAGAGCTGGACCATGGAGCCATGTAAGAAGGGGGCCTGTTCTGACGAATCAAGTTTTCTTTTATATCATGTTGTTGGCCGTGAGTTGAGCATGCTGTTTACCTGTAGAAGAGACAGCAGCTTGATGCTCTGTGGGTAGAAGGTGAACCTGCAGAGTCAATGTGATCTTTGCCAATGTTCTGCTCAGCGACCTTGAGTTGAGGCATTAATGTAGATGCTACTTTGACATGTACCACCTACCAGGCACACACCGTCATGGCAGCAATATTCCCTGAAGGCAGTGGCCTCGCTCTCTCAGCAGGATAACACTCCCTGTCACACCACAAAAGTTCTTCGGGAGTCGTGTGAAGAACACCGCAAACAGTTTAAGGTGTTTTCTCAGATCTCAATTTGATAGCCAGGACCTACACAATATTAGATTTCAATGTTGTAGCTGATGGATTTATATTCAAGTAGACACTGACTCAGATCTAACAGAAGTTGAATTAATACAAATATATGCATTTCATACTTATGGCAGTATCGAGTATTGCAGAGGTTTTTTCCACAGTCCACTGAGCTCGGCTTTGCGTCTCTTAAATGAAACTATGCAGTGAGCAATTTAGAAGTTTTGATTAGTTTATGATTACAATCCAAAACAGTTATTAAAAACAGTCTCCGAGCCTTGTAATGAATATTAATGTGGACCTTAAACATTGCAGAAACTCTCATTTTCCTTCCTATATGTGACAATGCAGGCAAAAAAAATGAAACCAAATCTTAACACTCACTCTAGCTCAGGTATTAAAATGCAGGAATGGAGCCTATACTATTACACAGTGTTCAGATTAACACTTCCTCTTCTTGTATTCCAAGTAACCTACTGTTCAAAGAGCACGGAAAGCAACCAAACCTTGTCATGCTTTTTTGGCTTGCAAGCAACTCCATCTGCCTCCAGTAAATAGGTTTATTTATGACGTTGTGGACTCAATTCCAGGGTGTGAAATCTGGCTTTACTCCACAGCATAGCCAGTGTTGATTTCTCATGTGTCTATATACAGTGTACATGTGTGCAAAAAGCCAGCAGGCTACATCTACAAAAGGCTATTGAACATCTTCCGGTCCCACTGTGATATCTGAGTAAATTTCTCTCTTTTCAAGCTCCTGCACACAAAACCTCCCAAATCCAAGAACAAGATTTCTTCAGAGGTTTGATTGGTTAAATATGCATCAGCCAGGCGATGTTGTGCAGCTTGTCTCCTGCTGTACTGGGAGTTAAATCAATAGAGATGTAACAGCTCTATTCCTACCTGCAACTCTTCTTGCGCTCTTTGTATCCTTTCTTTTATTAGAATTGAAGCCGTGAGATGATCAAACTGGGCCTGGGATGACAATAGGGGCCCCAGAGGAGCCTCGCAGACCTGAGAGAACACACACCGAAAGCACTTGTGGCTTTTTTTCAGTGCTTCGTCGGGATGTTGCAGAATTTGATAGCATCGCACAGTAGCATTAAAAAGCAGTATTGACATGCGAAGGAATTTAAATATCTGTAAACAGAAGAAATACATTGGCAACAATATCTATATGGGGGAAATCCTTTTTTTTTTTTTTCTCAACCGTATGCTTCAGTTCGTCTTTTTACAATTTGTTACAAATTGTTCAGAGCAGAGTTGTAGTGTTTTAAGGCTGGTGTAATTCGATTTTTTTCCTGGAAAGACCAAAACCTGTATCGTCGTAGTATCAGCGTTCTCGTACTGTCTGTGGTCCTCAACACCATTTATTCATCCTGTCTTTGAAAATTCTTCAAGACTAATTTCATTTTTTAAAAAGTATTTCCACAAAACAGCCCAATACAGTCGTTTCTTCCAGAGGAGGAAAGAGTCCATTTGTTGGCGACTATTTTTAGCTGCAGATTAATCCACAGTTGGAGCTCTCCTGAGTGTTTACAGCAGGATGGTATATGTGGGGTAGAGTGTAAATAAACTACACTGTGAGCTCCCATGGTAATGAAGAAGCATCCAGTGCACCAGTGTGGCTCACTGGTGTCTTTTTAATAGTTTTCTGGATCTCAATGGAGCTCCACTGTAGAGAGGATTATGGGTATTGTTGTATTGGCTTTGGCTACACATCCATTTATTGTTGGTTTTGGTCTTTTCATTGCATTTGTTGAAAGAGGGGGAAAAAAATGCAGAATATTGCCAGCCTTATTGGGTGTTTAGACAGAGAACAGCACCGCGTTAAAAAAAAAATACAAGAGCCTGCAGTTGTTGTTTCAGTTAGAAATCCTTGAGTTTGAAAGCTTATCAGAAAGTAAAACCCTGCAGATCAGTGACATAAGCTGTGGTCAAAGTAGGGCGGAGTTAAACGTCTTTGTCGTGCGACTTTTTGCTGAAGAGATGCAAATGTCGTTCCATTCAAAATCAAATGAATGAGAGAAGCTCATTTTCATCCAAACAGTGCTGTCGTCTGTGTGAACAATGCTTCGCCTTTAAAGGATTATTTCAAATATGTTGGAGTATGCAGTCATTACTCACAGAGATGAGAAGATCGATGCCGTTCTTGTATCTGTACTGTAAATATGATGCTATCGCCAGCTTCTGATTGGCTTTAGAAACAGAAAACAGAATCTACCCACCAGCAACCACAAAGTGTCATTTTTCCACTTTGGATTTTATGTCGTCAAAACAAAGAGATGTACGGTGTTCGTTTTGGAGCTTTAAGATAGATTTTGTTACCTTTGGACACAGCCAGATTCACTGTTTTCCCCTTTTACACTTCTCAGCGAAGCATCAGCTGAAGATAGATTTACATTTAGACTACAGATAAGAAGAGCAGCGTCCCCCCTTTGTGTCTAATTCTGAGAAAGAAAGCAAACAGCTGTATTCCCCAAAGTGTCTACCTAATATTTCCTATTTCAGAACATTCAGGTGTCCTCTGAAAGCAGTCACGTGCTGCAGCTGAAGCCATCATGCACTCATATCACTGCAGCTTGACTGTCATAACTGTATTGTTTCCATTTTTTTTCTTTTTTTGTTTTTTTGTAAACCAAACCATGGATAATGTTGCCTTTCCTTCGTTGTGCGTCAACAGCATGACTCCCCTGTTGAGCTCCTCTCAATCACCAAGAGCAGATTTAAAGACATTTTCACACTCAGGCCGACCCAATGCAACGTAAGGAGGACAGAAAGGGGAACTTGACAGAAAATCATAAAAGTTGAAGAGCCTCTTTTTCGTTATGATCTCTCGCTCCATTGCCACAGAAAGTTCTGCGAGTGACCCACCACAGATATAGGAGTCTCTGTTTTGTACACAGTCTCAAACAGCAGCAGCAGCCAGCGTCACATTCAGTTCCTGCTGGCGCTCATACGGCACTACTGTGCCCACGCGTATTGAAAAAGAAAATACAAAAAGAAACTTCCTCGTCCTCTTTCAGCGTCGCGGTGACGAGGAGCTGATGGTCTGCTGCTGTTCGCGTCTCCAACAGGTTCGTCCTGTGCTTTCTTCCCCTTCCTCAGCTCAGTCATATCTGTCAAGGAGACATAGGAAAGAACACGGCTATTAATACTGCTGTTGTAAATCCTCTAAACACACACATACACACTCCCCCACGGTTTGCAGAGCGTGGTCCCTTTGTAAACAGCATGTGGGTAAAAATAGCAAACGTGCAGCTATCAGTTCCTGTGTGCATTTAGAAAGATAGGCACAGGTTTTTTTTTTCTTTTGAATTGCCTAAACACATACACAGAATTCAAGCTCAAAGAACTCATTATAGCGTAATTTAGAGAGCACAGTTAACAGGATTGCCTGGCAGAATCAGATTAGTGGCAAACAGTGTCTATGGTGTCACTGCCATATCCCTCAGGTGTCTTTTCGTACCAAAATAAAGTTTATCCTCACACATTACGTATAATCCCCTTAGATGAGCCAAGACACTCCAGGATGGAGTGTTGCAGAACTGCACACGCAGCTGTTGTGTCAGAATCAAAAGTACCAACATGTTGTCTTTTTTACTATTTGACAAAAGAAGCATGTCTGTTCTTGTCATTCATAAATAATTTCAATTGACAATTTGAACTCATGTTGGTTGGGTGATGGGCTGGTTACCAAAGATGAGCTTCTACTTAAAGAAGAAGACATTATTGCCTATTGGTAGTCCGATAGAGTCAGAATGTTGGTCAGATGTAGGGAATTCAAATCAGGGATGGTTTTTGCTTTTTATAATCGCAATCTTGAAACTTTTCGATTCACTCAGGACCTTCGTTGTCATGGCTGCAATGATTAGCACGATCAAGGATATGAAAAAGGTCATGGTCAAGTTACAGCTAATAAAACAGCAGTAGAAAAAAAAAGTTCAGTGTTTAGCCGACCCATCCATCTACCCCAACAACCTCCTACATAGACTTTGTGAATCCATAACTACTATCACTTTCTATCTATTTCTATCACTACTCTCATTTGCTCTGGGTGTAATTACTATGGCCACTAAGGGTCACTGTCAGATTGAAATTAACTATGGGTCATGCCTGCACAAAAGCTGCTTTTTAAGAGAACATAGTTACTTTATTGGTTTGCAACCTTTCTTGGGGAAGCTATTTTGAAACAGTTAGCCTGTGATCCCTCGTCCTGTAGTTAACTGATAGCTGGTTCAAACACTTTACAAGATAGCAACGGCTGGAGCCACCATACTCAGCTTTTCACTTCCAGGTTCTGGAAACCTGTGGGTGACGTTACAGAGGCTTTGTCAGGCTGTATATACAGTCTATGAGAGTGCACAAGTGCAATACTACAAAGAGCTGATCCTTTGACCCCATTTGGATGATCATCATGTCAGCATGTCTGGAGGGAAGCTTTCTGTCTTCAGCCTTAATGGGTTTCACGACTTTAAATATCTCCTCACAGCTTGCATTCACAACTTTATCTGCATATTACAACTTCCCCTGTGTTTATTCAAATCAAATGGAAGTGGGTCGAATGCAAATTCATTCATTTCTCCACCATTCATCTATTTTTCAAATTCATCCCAAAGAGTAAACACACCATTCACTCGATGATGCACCAGTCTCTAATTATAGTGCATCCAATACATGTAATGGATCCAAGGCATCAATCAGATCAGACCTTTTCTGGCTGGAATAAAGGTATAAATATTTGAGACATCCAATATCTCATCTTCCTTTATTTTCTGTCTACTCATAATTGTCGGAACTGCTACATTATTCTTCCTTCGCAGGGATCGACTGAAATAAAATCTGAAAACAATGAAGTAAATCTTTGCTCATATTTGCCTCTTGATCAAGTACTTTATTAATCAAAGGGTTTTTTTTTTCCATTTATGCACATGTACAGGAATAGAGCAAGAAAAAATGAACAGAAGAATCAAAGGAAAAGGCTGATCACCCTAATGAAATCTGTGGTGTCATCTGAATAACATTATTTGCATGTTTTATATGAAAATGTTCAGTATTATTTAGGTGATTCCATCACTGCTTTCACATGAAGCTCGTTGGGATTATAAAAAAATGAGAGATAGGATCCTTGGTCCATTTGTAACAATGATACTAAGATACTCCAAAAATCAAAGGAGAAAAAAAAGTGTGAGGACTGTGAATATATGTGTAGTTTTTGGGTTTTCTTTTGTCTTGGTGTTGTGGTGGGCGTGTGTTCTCTTTTTCCTGCAGCCTGGGCGGAGCCAACCTGAGGAGAACGCTCTGGCACTGGCAGCTGTGGCTGATCATCTCATCAGCCGCTCTCCCTTCAAAAAGGAGCGTCTCACACTACTCCAGCGCCAGATGATTGTGATACATCCACTGTGGTGCAGTCAGGCCGCTTAGTTTCCTACACCACGTTGAGCATTTAAGCTAAGCTCTCGAGTTTTCACCAGTGTAATTTGTTTGTTGTTTCTGTGTGCCTCCAGCGTCTCCTCAAGGCTCCAGCTTCAGTGTTTTCCAGCACGCCTGCCTTCTTCTCCCTCGAGCTTCATCCACGGGAACCCACAGCCACAAGCACCTTCACGAGTTGGTTCACGGAGCACCCACCACCACGGGTAAAGACGTCTCACGAGCACCATCCCCTGAGCACCGGATTTCCTACCGCCACCTCGGGACCCGCCGCCACGACCCTCTCCACGGAACCTCCCTCACGACATCCTACCTCGGCACCGACGACCGACTTCTCGGATCCCCCCACCACGACTGGGACCCCTCCACCGGACCCCTCACCTGGTTTCCCTCCACAAAACCCCACTGTGTGAATAAAACACATTCCTTTAACCTGTTTCCTCCTTGCCTCCCTCTTTCGTTTGGGTCCACCCTCATAGCTCCTGAGCTTGGGTCGTCACAAAAAAGTGTCTCAAAGCACTAATGAGATGGTAGAGGAATGTTTAATGAGAGGCGTTCAGTATATCTAACACGCAACTGATTTCTGGCTCAACTTATTTAAGCATAGGTTAAGTCAGGACTTTCCCTACTTAGTGAACCCGGATTTCTGTGTTGATTGCTGGTTGAAAGCTGAGTGATATATGGTATATTTGGATGTGTGAGACGTCCATTCACCCTCATTTTAACCAGCTAAAAACATCAACGTGTCATGAAACACGAATTTACTCAATCATTTTGGTAATTTATCCACTACCATGTTGAAAGAAAGATGACACTCTGTAAAGTCTTGTTGCACTGGAAAGCAAAATGTGTCCAAGATTCACGATCAAGATTCAAGATGGAGATTGCCTTTATTGTCATTGTACAGGACATGCAACGAAATTGTGTATACTCCTCTTGTAAGATGCTTAAAAAGAAAGACACATACAGTACAATCATTCATAGCTTCACACACAAACACAATTGCACACACACATACCCGCACACTAATAAATAAGTATAAGGAATTAAAGGTATGAAATAGATTGCACAATAATAAAAGATTGATGGTGGACGTGATAGTCCGTTCAGGATGCGTATTGCTGTAGGGAAGAAGTTGTGTTTGAGTCTGTTAGTCAAGGTTTTAAGTGCTCTATATCGCCTTCCAGAGGGCAAGAGGTTGAACAGATGGTGGCCTGGATGTGTAGTCTGTAATGGCTCTGCTGAGGTAGCAGATCTTGGTGGTAGTAGCAAATATTTTGCGGTGGCGACCTCTTCAAGAGATGTTAGGGAGCAGCCGAAGATTCTCTGTGCGATGTTTATTACCACACAGTTATGCCGTACACCAAGACGCGTTCTATGGAACAGTGATGGAAAGTCACCAGTACCTGTACAACGCAAAGGTGCTATTCCCACACTTCTAAGGGAGCTTCCAGGACACCACAATGGGAGCAGTTGTATAAATCGACATGACATAGAACATCATGCACTCTCAGGTACTTTGGGGTTAGGGCTAACTCCTCCAGTATAAGCAGGGTAACACTGGAACTCGGTCGAAGGTGGTGTTCCTGCTTGGACTCTTAAGGATGGAAGGTTTTCAATCATAAAAATTGCAGTGAAATATGGTCTATATATGGTCTCTCAGTGTCTTCAAACTTCCACTTTGTAACCTATTCTAAATGTTTTTTCAATGGTGACCTTGTCAATTTTTAAAGGGTCTTTTCACGTGAGTGTTAAAATAAAGGTTCATATAATCAAGTTTTTAGTGAATATCCTTGACTTATGCATTCCATCAGCAACATACACCTTTAAACATGTTGCTGTGTACACTCATTCAGCTTCTTTCTAAAAGTAAGCTGGGATGATTGATGCCACTCTCATTTTCCTTCTTAAGTGAAGTATCAGAACCCACCTTTGCACACCTCCCATACTCATTACTTAACACGTTAGGCAGCTTGTTTAATCTGCTCATCTTCTTAAGTATGACAATGAGTTTGCCCTTCATGCGTGCTGAAGGTCACATGCTAGATCCTGTCTTAGTGGGAACCCTTGGCAGGAAAGCAATAAACATATTTCTTAAAATGTCAAACTTGATGATACATAACATTTTTCATGAATCCTGTTTTGGACTGAGTCAGAGAAAATAGAATAAAAGTGCAAATTAGCCATGTTCTCAAGTAAAAAAAAACTAAATACATCAAAGTAAGTTGGCACCTTTCTGAACTTTGAGTCATCACTTGCTAGTTTTGTCTCTCGCTTGTTTTTCTCAGTTTTCCCAATTCGCTGTCTGCTCCTCTCTACACCCACTCAAACATTTATGGAATTGTTCTTTTTTCACTCCCCACACATCAAATCATACTGACAGTAGTGCTGTGACTGGTTTGTGTCTTTATCCTCCCTGAGTGGTAACTGTGAAGAGTGTTTTATCCACACAAACTCTCACAGAATCATAAAAATCACATGCCGTGGCCTATTTTCTATGTTGATGGAGCCTACAGCCAAGTGAGCATCTCTGCATTTGCTAATATACAGTACATATTTCATTTAATTAGGTTAGTTCCATTGAAACCAGGATCATAGTGTCTCAACTGAGGCCAGCCAGTAGGAATTATAAAGAGGAGGAAATTTTCCAGATCGGGTCCCTCATCCACACACACATGCTACAGCATCAGCACTGTCCAAAAAAATTAAAACTCCACATTAAAAAGTCGATGCTAATGGACCGAGCCAGCGCTTTCGACTGCAAGGACTTTCAAGTGTAATAAAGTGTGTGCGTGAGGATGTGTCAGAGTGTACGTTAGCTCGAGCAGATGCTGTTTGAAGTGAAGTTCACGTCACTCTTTCCACATCCAGTTTACTGGATTCTCTGACTGGAACATCCAGCAACAGTCTACCCACAAAGGTGAGAGCTCTATTATTGAAAGATACAGAACACACACCCACACGCAAAAATACTTGGCACACAATGGAGACAGTTAAAGACATTTTTCCACTGTTTTGTGCTGCCGGCATGAAAAGATGCTGGAGGAGAAAATCTTTTTCATTTCACATCCCTGTCTTTTTTTTTTCTCTCTTACTTTCTCTCCTCATCCCTAACACAATTTGTTTCTCTGTTTTTGACTAAAACAATCTTTTCCACCGTCACATCTTTCCATCGAGCTTCAGAAACACGCATCTCTCAATGCGGAGGTGCTTTTAAGAGAACATCCTGCATTATAGGGGCAATAAACATATAGCGTCCAGCTGATTTGTTCAAATTGCACCAACCCAGCCTGTTTATTTACAATGTGATAGCGACTATAAGACTCAGAGAGCACAGCAGGTCGTGCACTGATTAGCTGAGTAGAGGCTGTTTACATGTGAAGTCACCTTTGGCTCCTGTGAGTGAGATTTGTGTGTTCAGTCACAGTTCATTAGGTTGTAGTTCACGGGTCAGTAGCAGGCAATCCTAATGAATTAATCATCTGTTTGTTGCTGCTCAACTTGATCACGAATCATGAAATTAAAAATACAGCATTTTATCTGACGTCTGTCTGAAAAGTCCTCTTGTTGGTGCTCAGTTTTAAACTATATGCAGCTCAATCTGACAAGATACTTGAGAGACATGGCTGTTTTTTTGTTTTTTTCATAATGTTTTAGCACCTCAGGAACAAATTTCCATCCCACTTGGTGTGTTCGCTTTAGTTAAATTAGAGAAGAGCGTGAGGACGGTGCCAAATTTGTGACATTTATTAGAGTTAAATATATTTCACCTGTTATCATTTGATTATTTTTGTTCTTTTTATTCAATTTAGTTTGTTTAGACAGTACAGGAGATAGGATTAGGGTTCTGACAGACAGGATGCTGCCTGTGCAGTGACGCCACCATCACTTCAGAGGATATTACATTAACTTACATTCATTTCCTGGAGACTCACCCTAACCCTACCCGTAATGAATCCTCCCCTAAACCCGACCTTACCTCAAACTTAGACCAAGTCTTCACTGTAAGATTTCATTATTTTGCATTATGGAGATTTGCTTTTTGTTCCCAAGTGGGAGGCAGGTTCCCACAAAGTGACAGTAAATAGATTTATGTCCCCACAGCATGAAAAGTTGAGCCACACACAGGGACACAGAGATAGGGAGGGAGAGGATAAGAGCTGGAGTATTGATTTTTGTCACGCCGCATCAGCCGAGATGCATACTGATGGTTTGTGTGGTGAACGAATTCACATCACGGACACTTGGACGTACAAGTGAGCTCGGCTTAAATATTCATAAGTGTTGATAACAAAGGAAAACTCAACCCTACTGCCGGATTAAAATATCGATGTAGAATCATTTTTCAGAACTGCTGTTTGTAAAGTCAGTCGTTTTGTATCCACTGACAACATTTTAACAATTCTACTGTTCTGGTGTGATTAGTGAAGGAAGACAAGAAACAAAAAGAAATCCCAACAACAATAACAAATAAAGAACTATAAATGGTTAGGGTTAGCTCAGTAAAGGAGTTTATTGTCTGACACACTCTTCACTCATCAACAGTGCAGTGTGCTGAATCATCTAATAGGACTATAACCCTGCAGTGTCAGTGGTGCTTCCTGCTGGTTCTTACTTTTGGTCCTTAAAATACATATTCTTTCTGCTATGAGCCACAGGAGTCCTTAATGAAGACACAAAGTGCTGCAAAAGTTACAACAGTTTAGTTATTTTTTAAAGGTTTTCCTTGTCTGTGCTTCTACTGAGTGGTTTGAAGGAAGAACTGCTTAACAGCTTCAACTTTGAATTCATCAAATGCTCGGTACAAATGATTAACCTTGATACGTGCTTATTTGGTCATGAACACTCGTGTTTGAGGGATTTCAGATTGTTCATGAGCAGTTTACAGTGATAATGGTGGTAGATGAGCTTTCAAATGTTTTAATTTTTGAAACAAATCCTTGATTTTCAGGCTGGTGACTGTCAGTTTTGGTCTGTGGGTGTTCAGTTTATTCCTGTTAAATTCATGTTGTTATGAACAGTCCGTCTATTGTTACTGTTAGACCTAAGAATCTGGGTGTTCGGGGGGCAGACACAGTCTCTATAGGATACTGGGAGGGCAGCAGTCATTGAGAAGCAGCAGGGAAGCATGCAGGACTGCAACTCTGCTTCCTGGTCTCACCTCTGGACTGTCAGGGGTTTGGTTTTCTAATAAACTTGTCAATGTTCCCAGATAAGAGAGCTGCACCATCCAAAGTCGGACGGATGCCGTCTCTCCCAATGAGACCAGGTTTTCCCCCAAAACATATCCAATTATCTATTAAGCCCACATTGTTGTCTGGACACCACCTCGACAGCCAGCGGTTAAATGATGACATGCGGCTGTACATGTCAACTGATCAGGTTGGGCAGGGTCCAGAGGAAACTACGGAGTCCAACATCATCTTAGAAAATGTACACATCGATTCAACATTGATTTATATATTATTAATTTTTTAAAGTATTAAATGCACCCTCAGTTAAAATTTGAATTGCAAGTTTTGAGTAAGAATTCTAACCCAAATGAAATGAAAAATACTTTATTTATCCCAGAAGGGAAATTCAATAATGCACTCAGTAAAACAGCAGTCAAAATTGTGCAGGTCTTCTGCATTGTGTTGGTGTCTCCAGCTGCACTGGATGCTTTTAACTAATTCTTTCTACAGTGTTTGATATTGTCCAAAATATTGTAAAATATTGTAGACCCCCGGTTCACATCTTGGTTAGGATGCCTGGGATATTTCTGTGTGGAGTTTGCATGTTCTCCCCGTGCAGCGTGGGTTCTCTCCGGGTTCTCCGGCTTCCTCCCACACAGTCCAAAAACATGTTGAGGTT